>NW_020450684.1:197991-286910 GCF_003343035.1 Apteryx rowi | reverse complement strand
GTGTAAAGCGGCGCGCGGGTGGGAATCGGCTCGGCTCCTGCCTCGCCGCCCTCCTCCAGCAGGCACGGTGTGCTGGAAGGAAGGGAGAACGCATCCTCCCTCCAAACAATGCGAGAAAAGCAGGTTTGAACTTAACTGATGGCTTTCGCAGGAGCACGCCACCGAAATAACTAAATGCAGCTGGACTGTGACACTCACCTGAGCCAGCTGATATTTTTTTTCCCTCCCTCTGTGTGCAAGGAATTTCACTGTCTGTGCGTGTGTCCCCTGGGTGCTGAAGGCTTCTGGCTAGCAAAAGGATTTTTTTTTTTTGGTAGTAAATGTGTGTTGCGATGTGCATTTTTGATTCAGAGATCTGTAAAGGGCCAGATCCTCCCGGGGGCGTCGGCTGACGCTGCTCTATTGATTTAATCAATAGCRATGGTGCTTTGAACCTTCCTCTGCAAGCGTAATCGCCAGGGTGGGAGGTGGGCGATTTGGTTGGGCTCGTTTCCATTTGTCCAGTGAGGCAGAGCTGTACGAGGACGGCTACCTTGTCTGCTAACACTGGGATTCCCTTCCGTGCAGTCGCTTCGCTTTTCGGTGCAGGTTGGACGTGCAACCCTCCCGTGCGGGTCTCCACTGCCCTCCCCTAGCTGCTAGGGGAGCTTGTTCTGTACCGTGCCGATTGCTCAGGCCGGGCGGATGAAACGGGCTGCTCGGCTCTCAGTGTTTAATTTAGGGGCTGAATCGGTGAGTGCTGGGTTAACGTCCCACAGGTTGAGCACCTCTTGGCTCCCTTGCACTGTCTGTCCTCGCYGGTGCCTGCTGGTCTCCAGCCGGGAGTTGAAGAGGTCAAACAGGGTGTGTGTGGGGGGGTCTTTTGGGTAGGTGATATCCAGCCAGTTTGGGATTTCCATGGTTGAGAATGCAGCCTCTGAACCTCACTCCCTCCTCCCCTCCCCCCAAGAGTTTCTTGCCTCGGAAGGGAAATTCAGGAAGGGAAAATACAGCCCTCCAGTCTGTCCCACCAGAGGAGTCAACAGAAAAACTCCCCTTGACTGCTCTGGCCCCCGGGATGGAAAAGGGCCGCGACAGACTCCTTGTCTGCGCTCGTCTTCCGCCCGTGTTGTCCTTCCCGGTCCCAGCCCCGGGGATGGAGGTCTCTGCTCGGTGTGAAATAGCCACCCGGGGCCACAGGCTTGGTGGCTTGGGGCTTGTGAGGGGTAGGGAAACCTCCACGTGGGTTTGCAGCTGGCGGGCTCGCGCGAGGGCTGAGGCTGACTCGCGACCGGCCGGCATGCAGGAGGGCCGGGCAGAGGAGCCGAGGGGAAATCGCCTGCCCGCAGGTGGGCAGTGACTTCTTCTGCAGGGTGGCAGGCACGCGTGCCTCATCTGTGGAAAATGGATGCCCGAAGGGCTGTCCTTGGCACAGCCCGGCCTGGAGGCGTTTTCCTCTCCCTAACGGTGGCCCTGAACTCCTGCTGCTGCAGGCAGGGAYTTTTGGTGCCCCGGAGACACCTGTGCACCCCGGGGTCTTTTACCTAAGGGACATTCGTGCTGAGCAGGGTTACTTGTTAAGCTTAATCCAACTGAGCTTTGGCTTTTYGGCTGCATTTCCCTGTTCTGTTTGCAGATGAGGAGTGTGGGTGGGGTGTGAAGAMGTGTGAGGGATTTCACCTGTGGTTTACCCCCAGATAACCCCACGGGAATCGGCAGGAGAATAGGTACGGTTTGCTCCCTATGTAGCACGATCTGTTTTGCAGTGAGATTTTCCCCCAGCTCCCCTGTCACCCCCAAAGCTTACCCCTAACGCAGGCAGGCGGCCTGGCTGCACGCTGCCGGCAGCGGGGCTGGCTCCACGGCTCTGCTGGCCTGGGTGCATGCACAGGCTCCTTCGGCTGGGGAATTGCTTGAGCTTCCTGGCTTCGAGACACATCACTGAGAAGATCCCTGTGTTCCTGCTCTGCTTTAATCTTTCCCAGGGTGGCCGCAGGCAGAGCGGTTACACTGTGCAGCTCCCAGGCTCTTCGTGATGTGCCTGAAGCATTTAGGTGACCCAGAGCATGAGAGAAAGYGCCGCCATGCTCAGAGTCGTGTCCCCAGACACCAGGGATTTCGGTGTGATGCCGGATCCACCAGATCTGAGCCTGGTCCCACGCTGCTGCTCCTGAGGCAGTGTCGTGGCCGTGGTCCGGTTTGAGCCTGACGCAAGGCTCTGCGATGTCTTTGATGGGGTGACCTGTTGGCTCCCAGCTGGCAGGCTTGCTTTGCACCTTGTTCACCGAAAATCAAAAGGATGTGCTTGTCTGTGCCGCTCGAAGGGAGCCGTGGGGTCTGTCCGGGCTGTGCCTGTGCCCTTGTTGCCCCCCGCTCCCCTCCCTGCTTTGCCGCTGCGTGCCTGTGCRTGTGCTGCAGGGATAACCCGAGAATTACCTTCTTCGAGCATCGCTCCGCCGAGGAAGCTGCTTCCTCGCCAGGCTGTCCTACAGCGGGCTTGAAGTCCTGATCCAGAAACCTTCTGAAATCAGGATGGAAGCCTAGACTGAGTCCCGGTGCTCGAGTGTGAGGTACGCGCTTGAGACAAAAATCCCGGCATTTCAGACGCACAAAACGGCCCGTGCCCCGGTGCCGAGCAGGAGCGCTTGGCTGCAAACTCTCGCTAAGCCTGCGTTCACCCGAACATTGGTCCCAGGAGCCAAGTCTGTGTAAACCGGCTTTCCCGCCAACTGCGCGGCCAGGTTTAGCGCGCGCTGAGCTTCAGCGYGGGTCGGTGCGCTTGAGAGCAGCGGGCCGTGCCAGAGGTGACGGAGGCTGTTTTCCCGGGCTGAGGTGCCGCATCGGCGCTCTGGGAACGGCATCTGGCCTTCGCCTCCCTGCAAGCTGGCGCTGGGCTGGGAGATGAGCCCTTCCTGCTCCCCGCTGGCTACCAGCAGCGGGATGCGGGCAGCTTTGCCGATCGCGCCTGGCGGGACTGTGCCGTTTGCACCCGGAAGGCTGGAGCCTGAGAAGGGCCCCTCGCCCTGCAGAGCCCGGGGTTGTGCCTTGGGGCTGCGGAGGACGCGCAGGGGATAACTAACTGGAAAAGGCATCAGGCAGAATGGGCAATTCCAGTCTTGCCCACCTCCCCTCCTCTCCCGTGCATGGCCAGATCGCCCCTTGTCCGGTAGAAATCCCTGCGGAAAGATTTGTCCCGTCTGTAAGAAGTTAACAGTGGTGATCTCTCTTGCTCCTGCAAGACTCTGTATTTGCAAAGCCCTCTCCAAACATGAGCCGTTTCACCCTGTTATCTCGGTCTGTTTTTCCTTATCCTTCTAATGAATTCCTATAAATAAGATGGGAATCCAGTGCCTGTCACGTCGATTCATTCAGTGCATTATCTGCTCCTGCTGGAGTTTTACACTCCCTCTGTTTATTGTGCCTCAAGTGTTTCCACAAAAGAATATTGCTGTTTAATTAACCTACAAATCAGCCTCTTTGTAAGTCAGCAGCGTTGGCGGTGCCACTCCTCGAAACTGGATTATGCAGCATCTCTGTAGGCACAGCTTCCACGAGGTGCCCGGATCACTCGCTCGCTCCAGGCACRTTCCCTTCGCTGCGTTATTAGGGGCTGTGGCTGGGATGTGTAGCGACGGGGTGAAGCGGGTGTGCGGATAGATGCGCGTTACAAGAGCTGCCGCTCTCGTAGCAGCCAGTTTGGTTTCTTGTGTGCGGGTGACTCTCCGGTTTAGCATGGAAATGAGTTGTGATTTTTTGGGGGGGGGGGGGGGGTTTGGGGGTTTGGGGTGTTTTTGTCTACTTGAGCTGAAATGTCTTTGTATGTTTGGTTTTTTTTTTTTGGGGGGGGGGGGGGAGTTTTTTGTGCACTGTTTGTATGATACTCAGCACAACGGGTGACCTGGCCCAGAATGAGGTCCCCCCAGCACGACTGCTATACAGGCAACAAATAAACGGTTATATGCCTTTGCAATGTGGCAGAGTCGGAAATGCAAATATTGTCATGCGGGAGAGGGACTAAATTTGATGATGAAAAAGCCCAAGGGTACAAAATGATCCAGAAAAGTAGATGGTGAGATAAATCTAATTACTTCCTCAGTAGGATGGAACTTTTTCTCCCTTATCAGTGGAGTCATTAATATGGAAAGCCAAAGTATGAGATCTGAAATCATGCTCACATGTCCCTGTTTTTTTGGCTTGACTTACACGGAGCAGCCCCTGGGAGAGGAGATATTTTCCATCTCCGACTAGATCCAAGCAGTCTTGGTCCAGGCTCCTGCAGAAGGCTGCTCGCCCCTTCTTTCCCTGTGAGCTGAAGCACACAGTCTTCTGCACCGTGCATTTCTTCAGTGTGGCAACCTCTTGGCGCTACTGTAAATCCCCCAGGATCTGGGGCATCTTTAAAATTCCCCTAGCTTCTCCAAGTTTGGTGTCATTTCGCAAGGGGAATACTTAGCTTGACAGGGACCGGGGTTTTTTTTTACCCAGCTCCGTGTGACGCTGCCCTTTCATTCTGCGTCCTGCCTTCCCTAGAGCGAGTCCTGATGCGTCCCGGCAGAAAAGGCGCTGTGCCCCCGTGCTCCCGACTTGCTTCCAGAGCCGCGCTGGCTGGGGCAGACGCGGGAACGAGGGGTCGGAAGGGCTTGGGAGGGAGCGTGGGCTTGGGAGGGAGCGTGGGCTGGGTGGTGCTTTGGACTGAAGGGGGAAGCGGGTTTTTTGGGGCAGCGGGGATGGGGCAGGATGTTTGCTGACTGGGATACAGCAGTGACCGCCTTCAGGGACGACCGCGGTGTCTCTCTGCTCGTGTTCATCTCCCTGTTCCCTGTGGATAGGTACGGGGAGCAAAGCAAGCTTGATGCGAAGCAGGGCAGCTGCTTAGGGGGAGAAGGGGAAGATGAACGTGCGGAGAGGAGGCAGGGATGTGGGGGGGAGCTGCRGCCAGCTGCGGCATGGGCTGTTGCTGGAGGGCATGGGGACACAGGGGACCCATCGGTGTAATTTATACTTTCCAGCACTGCCTCACGCGCCAGTGTGTTCCCCTCCCATGTCCTCCCTTGTAGTTGCTTTGATTTGAAAAAAAGTGGCTTTTTTTATATCTATCTATATTTTATTTTATTTTTTTCTCCCTCTTTCCCGTGACCCGGGCCGGGGCCCGGTGGCGAGCTCGGCGGGTGGGTGGGAGGGAGGGAAGGCCAGACGCCGGCGGAGGGGAGAGGGCTGCGGGGGATGCTAGGAGCCCTCGTGAGCCAGACTGATGGATGGCCCGGGGGCTTTCTGCATCTCCAGCGCTGCTCCGCTGATATATTGCTCCCGGCCCTGCTGCTGTGCCCGGAGCCGTGTGGGGGGGCCACCATCCGGATCTCCTTTGAGGAAAGGAGCAGGCAGAAAAGGTGAAGCCTGGGGGCTTTGCGCTGTCAGGAGTCCACACCTGCCGTTGGTGGTCACGTCCCTCTTCTGGAAGGAGAGGGGAGTCCYACAGCCCAGCTGGTTTTTCTTTGCTCTTTTAGCCTAGCTGCTCCTTCACCGACGCCTGCCTGCTCCAAGCCAAGGGCATATCCGGGGCCTCGGCTTGAGCCCGTGGCAGAGACGGTCTCCTCGTGAGCCTCAGCGCAGCGGGAGCGAGGGCTCCTYGCAGCCCCGGGCGCTGTCGCGGTGCGACTCCTCAGCGATAGCCGTAAATGAGGAAAACCTCGGCCCTCGTAGGGAGCCGTGTCGCGCGTTCCCGTGGGCTCCCTGCTGCCTCCCGTCAGTGCCCCCGCAGGAAACCCCCTCCTGCTCGCGTGGGCTGCGGGGCAATCGCGGAGCCCCGAGGGCTGTAAAATCAGCGGCTTACGGCCGAGCCGGGGGATTCTCGCCGCTCGGCTCGCTGGTGCTGTAAAAAGCAGCAGGCCTGACATTAATCTCGCTCTTAATACCGGTTTTAAGCAGGGGTARCGCTATTGTTCTCCCCTGTGCAATCAGACTTGTTTTACAACCGAAGCGTATCGGGGAGGAAGGCGGCTGATCGTAAGCAAGGCAGGGGGCTGCGGAGGCTTGCTTCCCTCTCCGCGAGAGCAGGAATACAGGCGTTCGGTGAGCCGGAAAGAACCTTCTCTGATGAGTCTGTTTTATCCCCCCCAAACGCCTTTCCCTTCCCCAGACAGACCCCAGGCTTCCCGTTCTTCAGAGGGATTCTGGCTTCCTGAGCCTTGCATCCGCGACGACGAGGCCGTGAGAAAAGGCCCCGGCTGGAGGCTGTACGCGGCACCGCTTTCTCGCGCCTCCGGCACGCTGCAGCCCCGGCGGAGGCCTGGGAGGACTCGTGGTCGCCAGCAGCTCCCCCCTCCGCTCCAAATTCCTTACGGGTGATGTTAGCGCATTACCGCACCGGCGTATCTGTGTGCGAAGGACCCGCCGTCCTGGGGGGGCAATCCATCATCTTTTAAAAGATTCTCTGGGATTCTGTTGGCTGTGATTAAAAATAATAATAATAAAACAACCATCGTTCCCATCGGCTACCTCGCGCGCGTACAGGGAGAAGGTGCATTCTTGCAAGCGGCTTTYGTATCCCAGGCTCGCGAACGCTGCCGGCAGGGTGATGTCCTGCCAAGGACAGCGACCCCCACGGTTCGGCTTGCTCCCTGGGCCCGGGACTGTTGCCAGTGGGATGCTTCCAAGATCTTGTCATAGGTAGGGGAAGAACCCGCTTCATCTCCTTTGCGTGAGTTTATCCGTTTAGGAGTAGAGAGCGTCGAGGATAAGAGGGTTGCAAAACAGCCGTCCTCCCAGCCCTGCCTGCAAACCTTCCTCAGCAGTCTGGGGCCTTGGGGGTTTTCTGAGCTGCAGGCACAGTGCCTTTAAAAAACCCGCCCTTACACCCAAGGGGTGTTAAGAAGGGCTGTGCGATGCCCGCGATGTTTAGAAGTGTGGACCATCCCCATGCGTCGCGAAGAGCTTCCAGAGCTGGCGTCCCGTGAGAGGCAGGAGGGGGAACGTGCTAAAGGATCGGCAGTGCTGGAGTCTCTCCTCCAAGGTCTGCTCCTGTTGCTCACCGTCGGCTTTCCGCAGTGTGTCTCGTCTTGCTTCAGATGCCTTCGGAAGCTGTAAACTACCAGCTCTGGGCTTTCGCTGCCTGTCGCACCCCGCAGCGACGGGTCAATCTCTGCAGCGAATTTAACGAAGCTTAAACCAGGCAAGAGTTTTATAACTCACCCCCGCCCCATGGGCACCGCTGCAGTGCAGTAACTCTAATAGCAACCGTTTCCTTTTGCCCATCTTTTCTCTGTTTCGACTGCCTAGGCCTGTGGGGTGGGCATTCTCCCTTCCCGGGGAGGTGCAGGGACTTTGCACCACTGGGTCTTCCAGGTAACACCAAAAATACCTGGCACATATGGGCACGCGGCTGCATTTCTGGATCTATGAAACAGAGCTGGAAGTTGAATAAAAAAGGCTTTCTTGTGAGACCTCCTCTTAAGCCTTGGCACTAAGGTGCTCCAGACCTAGCCTGGATTCAGGGTATCGATTCCTTCTTTGGGCAGAAACGGGATATGTTTTGGTGCAGAGAAATCAAGACTCACTCAGAAAAATGAGTTGTTTTAGTTTTTAAAGGGAAGCTAGGTTTTTGCCATGTTGCCTGTGGTTTGCTTCCATTTCTGCTCGATGAAAGTTTGCGCCGTATCTTGTTCCACTTCGGCCGCTTGGCATATCCTTATCGCGCGGTGTGTGATGCCTTTCCACACCCCCACTCCTAGCTCCAGCAGGTCCGTGGCGGTAGGATGGGAAGCCTGCGTGTGTGCATCGGCTCAACGCTGCTGCTCACATCTCAAAGGCAAGCCGTGATTTATAGAAGAAATGGGGGGAAGTGGCTGCAATTGCACAGCTATGGCTGGGGTGGGGAAGCTTGGTATGAGAAAAAGGTTTAGGGTGAAGCATATGTGCATTTTCCCCTTCCCCCCCCTTGTTCAAACTTCATAGCCTAGACTCTAAACCAGGCAACGCAGCTGAGGAATTACATGAATGTATGGGAGGGAGAGGCTTGTCCAGCATCTCTGGCTGTCTTTGAATGACAAGCTGATCTCTCAGAGCCAGAATAACCATATCCCCTGAGACTGTGGAAAAACAAACTCTGGGCCATGACACAATGTTTTTTCATTGTATTTCTTCCCCCATCTCCTCATATTGTACCAATATCCACACCGTCTTCCTTACCCAGGCAGGTGGCTGTCTAACTGTGGTCTTTGCTATCAGGCGACATTACTCCTAAGTCTCAGAAACCTATTCATTAAGCAATGTAACTGTTGTCTGCCATCTAACTCAGCGATGCTAGCTGGATCTCCACTCACTTCTTTATTTCTTCCTGGCTTCCTGGGTGACCTTGGACAAGCCCTTGGACACAGGGATAGACTTTTGAAGCTATCTTAGCACATGGATATAAACCTGGGCCTTAGGTGGATCTTTGGACGGGGCTAAGATGCTTAACTTGTTGATGCCTAGCACTGATGTCCACGCTACATATGGGGCTGTGTGAGACATCTCCCAGGACGCTGCTTTGAGCCAATGAGTCTGTAATTTGTGGTGACAGAAGGAAACTGAGCCGTGGCAGAATGACCATGCAGGGCATGGAGATGTCCTCAGCCGTAACTCTGAGGTGTCCTGGTGCCTTTTCTCCTGAACGATGTGAAGGGAGACATGTAATCTGGGTATTTCAGCATACTTGAGCCAGTCATACGGATCCATTTATGTGCACTTTATAAGAGCTTAATAAGTGATTAATCAGTTGTTACGAGGTGCAATTGGGTCAGAAAGCTGCTCCTTTGTAGCCTTTTCCATTTCATGTTATGAGTGCGAGTTGTACATCGCAGCACACCTACCAGTCATCTCTGAGCTCTTTCTAAAGAGTTGATAAATGGAATATGAAATAAAGACCTGCAGCTCTGCTTGGCAGCGGGATGAACTTGCTGACAGCCCTAGACCCATATTCTGGGTGTTTTATATATGTCGTTTAGGCAACGTTTTTAGCTGGCTGTCGGATAGCAGCCCCCTTTTTGGAGAGTGATATTTTCAGGGGTTGGTAGGCATGGGCCTGGCACTACTCCTTCTGCAGGCGATGGGAGATTTACCCTTGACTGCAATGGGGTCTGCACTGGGCCGGTGGGCTGTGCCCTTTGGGAGATAACCTGCCGTCACGCAGGGGCTGCACACGTCTCCTCCTAAACCATGTCCCCAAAGCCTCTTCCCCCTTGAACCTTGAGTGTGCCGGGGCAGCCTAGCCGACAGAGGCAGCGACCAAAGCCAGCGCCATCCTGGCCTGCGATCCCCCGGCGAGCTCAGGAGACAGGAATGTTGAATTTGCTGGTAGAGGGTTACTGGGTTCTGGCACAGGTCTGCAAAGTCTAAAGCCTCTGGGAGGCATTTCATTTTCCTTTCTGGAATTAGCTTTAGTGCTGAAGGTTGGTTTGGGGCCAGCAAAACTTCCTATGAGCTGTGAGCTGTGCAAAAGTGTCTGCAGCATTTCCCTTAAATACAGCTCATTTGGTGCCAGAAATTCCCTTGCCTGAATATTATAATCTCCCTGAGTGCTGATGAGGAATTGTCCAAAGGAAACGCGACCTTTCTAGCAATCCTGGCTTGTCTGGAGCGGGCATTTGTGGCCATCCGAAACTGCACAGCCAGAGCGCTGATGCCTGTATCGTTGCTCTGCAGGAGGAGGCGTTTGCAGGACAAATGGAAAAAAAAAAAAAACCCTCCTCCCTTGGCTGGGGGTCCAGAGGGAGGTGAAGTCAAGGTCTGGATCTAATATGGGCAAGTGGCCCAAGCCTGAGCTGGAGTCTGAGCGTCCCAGACATTTGGCACACCGTGAGTCTATAGCCAGGTCTGAACCTGGGTGCTTTGAGCCCGTCTTTAGACCTGCAGGATTTGCTTGCCTCCTCGCTAAGAGATAATCCCTGCCGCAAAGAACGTGTTGGTCCAGACCAAGAACTCCCAGGGTTGCTGGCAGAGACGTAAGGCTGGGGACTACRTAGCAGGACCGACCCAACCGGGTGACGTCGTCTCGCTGGATCAGGCGCCGCAGCGGCTCCTCGCTGCCGTGCGGAGCCGCCCCGTGGGCTGGGGGAGCAGCCGGGGTCGGCAGCGTCGGGCAGGGGGGCTCCTCAGGCCCCGCCGAGCTGCCGGTCCCGCTGAAGCAACCTGTTTTGGGCTCTGGCAGCTGCAGCCCCCCGAGCTCAGATGCTTTGCTGTTGGCACGGCTGGAGCAGACCCTGCCGCCTTCACCGTCTCAGCCTGCACCTCAGGCGCCCGCAGCACTAAGAGCAGTCAGGAGCCCCCTTTCTTGCCAAAACACCCCGAGCTTGGGACCRGCCTGGGATCGTGCGGGATGAAGTTGAAGGCAAAGGTACCTGYTATCAGCTTGCGCTGCCCTCCCCAAGCGCAGCGTGATCGCTGCTAGCAATGAGAAAAAACGGTTGTGCGATCCCGTCGTGGGCCAGCCACGTGAGGCGCCAGATTTGATCACTAACAGTTAGAAAAAACAGCGAATGTGCCCCCCGCGCACACTTTTTTAAACCGTTTTCAAACGAAATCTTTCCACCTTTTTGCTCTGAAAGGAGATTTAACAGCTGACCTCCCTCCCACGCAAAAAAGAGGCTGACGAAGACGTAGGTTTGTCCAAACTGAGATGTCACGTTTAGCTTGCAGTTCAACAAGCCGTTCTAGCTGACCCAAAAGCAAGTACTTTGGCAGGGTCTTGTTTCTCGTTCATTTGTTTGTTTTTCATCAAAAGCAAATACTTTTGCCGTTAGGTCAGCCGAAAAGGAATAATCATTTCCCCTCTGTGTGTTGGTGTGACTGTTGAACCCCGAAACATCAGTTATTAAACCTTGCTCTGCCGCCAACCCGCATGAGTATGAAAGAGCTCCGAGTCTGCTAATATAAGGGTTTTCTCGATGTTCATTGGGGAGGGAAGGGCCTTGTCCTCGCTTATAGGAGACGCKGCTCACCGCGGTGGAGGGCAGCGAGCTGCCTGCTTATGGCAGAGAGGCTGCGGGAAACTGCGCTGCCGGGCTGCTCTCCGGCAAAGGGAGCTGGAAGGATATTCCTCTGCTTTGTGGAAAAATCCTTCTCCCCGCGACAGTCGCCCCGGTGTCCTCTGCACGCAGGCCACAGGGCCCGTGCAGAAGCCGGAGCGACAGAATAGCGAGCCGGTGAGGTCATGGGGAATTAGCCGCATCCCAGCGGGAAACGGGGAGGGCTGCAAACCCCGGTGACTTTTGCTGTGTGAAAAGCTCACAGCATCCATGCGGGACCCCCTGGGGGCTCCAGCCAAATCCGGGGGGCGTCGCAACGCTGCCTCCACCCAGGCTTTCCCAGTAAGTGGCGCGGGGGGTAGGAATCAGGTCAAAATCAAAATCTGGTTTGCTCTGGCGTGAGTGGGGACTTTCCCTCTTCGAACCGGGGCAATCCAGGAGGGAGAGGGTTAAGAGCCTTCCTGAACTGGAGACTGTCTGGAGTTGTCACACGAGGGAGGGAGATCATGGCAGAGCTTAATGAATGACTTCATTTATATATAAAAAAAAACCACACACACACACACACAACAACACGGTGGCTTCCTGCCAGGACCACAGACAACGGTTTCTATGGGAACCTGGGGGAAACAATAAATATGAGTGTGGAGCGAACGCGGAAGGGGGAGGAGGGGTCTCTCGGCCCCCGTTCTGGTGGCTCCACGCTCTTGTTCCGCAGAGGATAAGGTGGAAAGGGGCAACAAGGGGGAGGAGAGGAAGAGCGTGGCTGAACTCACCTGGTGCCATCTGCAGAAGGACCCCCCGCAAGATAAAGCAAGAGGCCGTGCAAGATCTGCCAACGCACAAAGGAAGCGTTGGAAAACGAGCCGCTCGGAGAGGCGGAAAACACGCTGGCCCCGGTTTTCCGCAGCAGCTCGTGCTGGGCGCCCAGCGGGGACCATGAATATCGACGAGGGGGTCACCCCCATCTTCTGCAAGAGGGGCTGGTGGGCACCGTGCTGTGCCAAGGTCCTCCCAGGGAAGGGGCCGAGCCTGGGCGTCCTGCCCGAGCGCCCGGCAGTGCCCGGGGAGCTCGCGGCCGCGCTGCTAGCGTGAAATAGTCTCGGAGTGAGTCCCCCCCGGAGAGGTTTACGCGTTTCATAGGTCAAGTGGAAAAGCCAGATTTTTCCTGAACAAAACACCTTCCCGTTCTGCTGCAAACCTCGGGGCGGGTGGGCGCCTGCGCCGGCGGGAACGGGGCTGCCCGCGGAGGGGCGCCCAGTGCCGGGCCGGCAGCGGCCGGGAGGGCAGGAGCAGAGCCCGTCCCGTGCCGGAGCTCGCGTTATCGCCAGAGCAGGAATGTTGCAGCCACCTTATCGTTCCCGCTGGGATCCGAGAGCCTGTCCCGTGCCGGAGCTCGTTATCTAGCGGCCGAGGCGTTTGGGCGAAGCCGAGGCAGTTCTTCCTCTGGGCGAGCGAGGAAGGCGGGCGTGCAGGGCAGCGCCGGAGCCCTCCGCCCCCGGGCCCTCGCTCCTGTAGCGCGGGAGCCGATCGGCACAGCGACGCCTGACTGCCCGGGAAGGGCTCAGCTCCCTGAGGGAATGTGTCGAGGTCCCCAGGGTGCAGAGCGTGCTCCCCCGGAGCCAGAGACCGGGATTCGGGGTGCGGGATTTCTTGCAGCACCACAAATCCCTTTRACATCCTTTCCCAAGGTGCAAATTCGGTGGAGAACGGCCCCGGTAACGGGGCTTCCCGATGCTGGGAGATGCTGGGGTGGTCTGGAGAGAGCAGGGGGCGGCTCGGGGCGTTACCGCRGGTTCAGGCCCCTCGTGCCCTTCTCCCGTGGCGCTAAGCATGCGTTTTCCTCCTGGCTCGGCAGGCTGACGGCGCAGTGGAGCGTGGAGGATGAGGAGGAAGCGGCGAGGGAGCGGCGCCGGCGGGAGCGGGAGAAGCAGCTGAGGTCCCAGGCCGAAGAGGGCTTGAACGATGCCAGCTCCTGCTCAGAGAGTGGCCTTCCAGCGCAGGAAAACCAGTAAGGAGTACCCGAGTATAAGTCCTTGGCCAACACGCTCTGTCCTTGCAGCAGGGACTGCCTCCACCTGCGGAGCAGGCGTCTCCGCTCTTCAGGGTGGCTTGGGGGACTGTGGTGGCAGGATTTGGGATTACAGGCAGAGAGCAGCAGCAGCTTAATTTTGCTGGAAAAATGGCAAAAGGTATTTATAAAAAATCTGATTTTTCCGTGMAGAGATCAGTTTTTTCCAAGCTATTCTGAAAATTATTCAGGACTTTTCTGCCTAAAAGCGTTGCAAAGATGTTTCAAAATCCTTTGTGGAAATGCATCTAGTTGTATTTTGCAGACGAAATATCGTAGTCTGCCCTAAAAGCAAACAGAAGATCTGAAAAGTAATACTAATTACTAGCTTTTCGAACCCCCCTTTCATACAGGGCTTAGAGAACAGTTTGTGAGAGTCTTTGACATGGTGGACGAGAGTTCTTGTTTCTGGTTTATAGGGCGATGCTGCAGTCAACCCCAGGCGCGAAGCAGACTGCAGCAACCCTGGTAGCCCAACCTGGCAGCCTCTGATCCTGCACGTTTAGCTACCTGGGGCTGTTCGCAGTCTCCAAAGTTAACAAGGTGCAWAAGCCTCTGCCTGGAACAAGGCCTTATCTGTGCGTTTACCTTCAAACCCCTGCGAAGCACCACTGCGGGCAAGGAAATTCCCACCRCTGCAGTGGATGCTTCAAAGCGCCTGAAATGGCTCCGGCCCCTCCGCCAAACCTCTCGCCCCGAGTGCCTAAAGCTGTTCGCCTGCAATAGCGTTTAGGCGCTTTGGGAATCGGAGCGCTTGCGGACGCCTTTCTCCTTGGAGCTGCTAGGAGACCAAATGGGAACATCCTGTCCGTGAAAGGCAGGAGCAGCTCGCGTTTGCCTCCCGGGCGCCGGATGGGGCTGCGAATCAGCCCGCTTGGCTCACGGCGGCCTCTGGAAACGGGGCCCGGTTTTAGGAACCGCACTCGGAARTGTTCACGTCCGCGATGGCTGAGCAAGGACCCAAGCCTTCGGCAGCCTGCTCAGGGGACGATCAGAGCAAGAGCCTCTCGACCGAGGGAAAGCAAAGCTGGTCAGGACACGACAGCTGCAGCGTGACTTACAGCTGAAATAGCGGTATAAAAAGACAGCGGAGGCCTTGCTGCTGGGAGAGCTTAAGGGCTCTTGCGCCGAGGTCGCTGCTCAGTGGAGAGATGAAATAAGGCGCAAATACAACCCTGGGGAGGGTCCTCCTTGGACAGGGGCACCGTGTGCAGCAGGTCCCAGCCCTCTGCCTGGGGGCCGCTTTTTCCCTGCTCCCCGGCGCTTGAGCTAGCAGAGCCGGGCTTCGCTGCAAGAGGATGTTGCTGCTTCCCTGGCCCTTCCCTGGTTTCTCCTGCAGCTGCTGACAGCCACCTGGGCTTGCTCATTCAGCCGGGGCCGCCGCTATTAATCTTCCCCGGCTCGGCTCTCTCCTGTGTAAACACTGCCCCCTCTTTCCYGCCGTGACTCATCCCATTCGTGTCACTCCTGCTTGTGTAAACAGGCCCTCGGCACTTCCTCGGACCCCAGGGACCTGCTGAAGTTCCTCTCTTCCCTTTCCCCTCCAACCGAAAAAAGGAAAGAAGGAATCTGCAAAACGGCCGGTTTGTAGGAAATCCGAACAGCTGCTGAGCTTCTTGGGTCCCGAAGACAGGCCAGGCAAGCTACACCCGAAGGCTGGCCGTGCCCGCTCGCTCCTGGTTGCTGCCGTCACCCTTTTCCTTCCCCAAGCTGGTGGCGCCCTGCTCTTCGCGGGCTCTCGCAGCCGCCCGGGACCCAGGGGAGCGCATCCTGCCCGTGGCGGGAGGGACGGCGCCTCCTTTCCCGCCCCGTCGTGGCAGGGCCGAGCAAAGCCATTGTAGCGGGGAAAAGGATGGATGCGGAAGGGCTGTGAGTGCCGGCGGCGTGTACGGCCTCGGGAGCGGCAAGGATCGATGTCAGCATCGCCTTACGCTGATTGGATTTCCCCGCTGGAAATGCCCAGGCAGGGTCACTTTTCAGGGAGGCTCCTAATTTAGCAGCTTAACCGGTGCTGACGTAAGCGTGCTGGCTCAGCGCTTTCAGCGGGGGCCCGGTTTCCCGAGGAGCGCAGGCACCTAAAGGAAGCGAGCAGGTTTTCRAACAGCGTTCAGCTGTTCTCCCTCGCTCCCAGGGAGAACAGTGGGACGCGGCTCTTCCCTGTGCGTCCCGGGCTCACGCTCAGCTCTTCTCATCCGGCCACGGGCCCGTGGCCRGGGACACAAATACCTGAGCAATTCTGCCCTCGTGCATCGTCAGCTCTGCAGCTCCCCCAAAGCACTGACTTGGGACTCCGGAGATCTGCAGCCTCTTCCAGACTCGGTCCTGGGGGATTTGGCCATCTTCTGTCCCAAGAACATCTGTGAAGGTCCCTCCTCAGGCAGCCGCTTGCAGTGCGGGCACCGATGAGCCGCTGCGCACCCAAGAGCCTCGGTCGCCCGGCAATTTTTGTCCTGAATGCGAGGGAAAAAATAGGAAAAAAATCCCCACACGGGGCCAACCCACATGTGGTGCAGGCAGCTGTGCGACCCAGGAGGGCTGATGCTCCATCCGGCYGGCGGGGCGCCGGGGTTGCAGGTTAAGTGTTAGCTCCCTGCGGAGGGCTTTCGTCACAGCCTGGGAACGCGCCTGTGCGCTCTCCGGACTGGACGGCGACGTGCTGCAGTACGGAAGTGCTTCCTCCTCTCTCCTGTCCTGTTCAGTAACAAGGAGGAGGGTTTTCCCCTCCCGGGTACAGTTTTTTTTCCTTGAGCTTAAGCTCCTCTTGGTTGCCCCACAGGGATCTTTGGGAGGCGGAAGAGGCGGCATCTGACTGCTTGACGGGGTTTTGGCCTCTGGCGGTGGGTGCTGCTGCAGAAGGGAGCTGCCTGGAGTGGGCTTCAGGGCCAGGGCAAAGCACAGCTGGGAATTAAGGTGATCCTGTAAGAAGGGCTTCCTGAAGCAAGCTCGCTCCCTGCCCCTCTTTGGGTAAATCCATTCCCTCTGGAGCCGGTTAGAGCCACTGGCTTTTAATGCCTCATCCCCAAATCACGAATACAGGGCACAGGCCRGAGGAGGGAGGAACGCGTAGGTGTTTGGGTCTGCAGCACTGTGGGGCCCTGCGTTTCAGAGCTGCTCCTGCAGTTCGTCCTCCCAGGATGTGAGGATCTGAGGCCTCACMCGCTCATCTCATGCTGCTTTGAGATGGGGCAGATGGTCTTGAAATTGCATTTCCCTGGCTCAGAGCAGTATGGGGAACTTGCAGATCAAACCCAGAACTTGAGCCGGTGTCCTAAGCACTAGATCTTCCTGACTTCGTGACCCAGCTTTCTGTTCAGGCCAGCTCGTGCTGATTGCTTTTTGTATGGGGTTGCATGAGGAAAACAAACACAGGATAAGCGGGAATCCAGTCTGAAACACCTCTGGTCCAAACAAGCTAGGGTCAACTCCAGTGCGGAAGAAAGTCATGGACAAGAAGGATTGCTTATCTTATGCTGGTCGGCTTGCAGCCCCAAGAGACCACGCAGGCAGCTGGGTACTTCTGCTGGAGAGACAGAGCTGCTCCTACTTCCTTTTCATCTTGCGATGAGATCCCCTTTGTACAGGCGGAGTTCGTAAGCACTCGCAAAAGCATCTTTCCCATAATGGAGAATAAGGATTAAAGTGGGATTTGGGAGCAGGAAAGAAGGTCACAGGAAAGAAGATGCAATAACTGGAGGGGGAGAGGGACAGGATCAGCCTGGGGTTCTTCCAGGCCAACTTTGGTTCTTTGCGCTGCTCTCATCCTAACTTTTCCCCTTGCTGTGTTTCAGCTACGACTTTAAGCCCTCTGAGACTTCGGAGCTGGAGGAGGATGAGGGGTTCAGCGACTGGTCGCAGAAACTGGAGCAGCGCAAGCAGAGGTGGGTAGGACAACGACCGAACGAGGGAAGGGGAAACAAACATGCCCAGCAAAGGGACCGTCCCCGGGGAGGAGCGATCAAGCCCAGTTTAAGGCTAGCACGCAAAGCTGGAGGCCAGAGCCTTGAGCGCGAGCAGGGCAGGATGGGCCCCTCGCCTCGCAGGGGGATGCTCTCCGCCTGCGATTTGGGCTAGTGGGGAGAGAAGGACTCCGGGACTGTCCCGGGCATCGGGGATGTTTGGGGGCAGCTTTGCACTCGCGGCGGTGGCAGGCTGCCAGGAGGCCTGGATTTGGAGGAGTGACAACAGCGGATTTAAGCCACCTGAGCTGCTGCAGGGGCTGAAATGGCCTCTAACATAATCCAGGCAGTCTAAAAAGCTGTTCTAAGTTATTGCTGCTTCCTGGCTCGTGTCAGCATAGTGGGTGTTATGGCCCCAGCCCACCTCGTGCCTGACTCCTCTTTCAGCAGTGGAAAACAGGCAGCAAAGATCCCTGAGTGGTGCTTGTTTGCAGGCTCTTCAGTCACTACCCAGAAGTTAAGGGCCAAATCCTGCCTTAAGTACTTCCCTTGGACACCGTGTACCTGTACTTGAACTCTGTGACTTAGCTCTCTCAGTAGTCTGATTTTATGGGGAAACTTGTCCTGTGATGACACAGCCTCTTCTTTATATACAAGGCTGAAAAAGTGTGTAAGGTTAATATTTACTGCTGAGCAGATAAGTAGAGCTGAGCTCTTACTTGCTGTCCCAAACACAGTAGTTCAATCCATCYGAAAGCTTTCCCTTCCCCCTTCGCAGCTCCGAGCCCCGAGGCATTGCTGGAGCCGCGGGAGCGGCGCTGGCGGTCAGGGCTGGGGGAGCAATCAGGAGCCGGCAGTGGGGCACCGGGGCCAGGTGAAGCCCGTCGCAGAGGGGTGGTGCCTTAAAGCCAGTGGCTGCAGCTGGGCAGGCTTTCGGTGGGAGGCTGGTCAGGAGAAGCAGCAGAAGGGACTCGTGCTTTGCGAGTCTGCTGCCAGGGGAGCTCTCCGTGAAAGCTGAGGTTGCCCCCAGCCAGTGGTCGTGCCCTCAAAAGTCTGTTTGGCGGCTTTGCCCCTTCTCCTTGCTCATCTGTGCCGCTGGAGGAAAAGCTCGGAGGGCTGCGGGAGGCACAGGTAGCTTGTGTTTCTGGCTTTGACTCTCCGTGCTGAACGAAGCAGTGCTGGAGCCAGGGTTTCCCAGCTCCGCTCTTTCCTGCTTAACTGGGTAGGGAGCGAACTCCGTTTTTCTCGTGATGGATGTTTGGGCTGTAGCTGTGAGTGAGAGAACGGAGGCGGCTGCTCTCTGCTGGGTGGAGCCGAAAGGGCTGGTGCGTCCCYGGAGCTCCC
This sequence comes from Apteryx rowi, assembly GCF_003343035.1. Classification (NCBI taxonomy): domain Eukaryota; kingdom Metazoa; phylum Chordata; class Aves; order Apterygiformes; family Apterygidae; genus Apteryx; species Apteryx rowi. The sequence continues at coordinate 268,620 of NW_020450684.1, read as the reverse complement.
TGGTGCTAAGGCAGGTTCTCCCGTCCTTCAGGCGTTGTGCCCCTTTGCGGGGGGAGAGCTGCGTCCCCGCAGCTGTAAGTTGCGTGTAGGAAGGTGAGAGCTGGGATGTGCCCGTTGCCTTTGCGATGATGTGCCTGGCTAGCTGCTTCCCGTACAGAGCTGCGATGTTATAAAGGCATCCCGTACACAGTGTCGTGTCTGTTGGCCTGAATGCTTAACGCAGGCTTGCCCTTTAGCTGTAGGCATTGCTGGCTGAGGCGCCTTGGCTAAAGAAGCTGGTTACCTGGGCTGTGAAGCCCTCAGAGCCTGTTTGCTGTGAGTGACCTTACTGTCTTGGGAGGATGACTGGTAGCAAGGCCAGCACACCAGGATATGCAGCATATATCYGGCCAAAATGTTTCCCTGTGTGGTCGGTGAGGAGGGCTGGAAGGTGGCTGCTTTGTGAACTGCCTTGCCAGCGGCAGCAGAGAGCTGGGTGGTGGAAAACTGTAGTTTGAGCTTCTCCCATGTTTTGGTGCTGGATGGTGAGGCAGAAGCAGTGAGTCACCCCTGTGCTCCAGCAGCCGCCTGCTAGCCAGCTTTCTAGCCTTGCTGTCAGAGGACCCACAGCTGCTGTTGCAAGCCAGGCAATTTTCTAAGAAATGGGTGGGAGGAGAAAGCTCTTCTCCAGCTGGAGAATGCAAGATGGCAATAACATCCTGGTGTAAAACCATGAGCCAGTGAGAGCTCTGGGGTTAGGTGTCTGCTCCCACTGTCTCTGTGCCCAAGTGCGTGGGCTGTTCTGCTTTTGCAAATCTGATCACTAAAAAAATACTAGCGGGTCTCCTCTCTGCAGGCTCTGAGACCTATAGGAATTTGTAAAAACCCCGTTGTAATCTTTACCCACACCAAGGCTCTTGGTGACCCTGGCTGCTTTGGGGCTGCTTTATTTTTTGCTGGGTTTTCCTAGGCCTGTGTGAGCCTGGCACTGGCAGCCGTGTGATGTGACCGCTCTTAATGTCTGGCTGGGAGTGAGGAACCCAGACAGGACCACAAAAGTGGCTCTGAGCCCTGGTTTAAAACTCCCAGTAGTTGTATGCTTGGGGGAATGATAAAACTGGGTTTCTAGAGGACTGAGGCACCTGATAGTGTCTGTAGGCTCATAACAACACGTTTTGCTTTTCTGACTTCTCTTCCCCCATGTCTAGGTCTCCACGACAGTCATATGAGGAAGAGGACGGTGGTGTGAGGGAAGCTGAGGTCAAACTGGAGCAGATTCAGCTGGATCAGGAAAGCCCGGAGGAGATCCGGGAAGAGAATATGGTAGTGAGGGAGGAGGAGAGGCAGAGCCATGAGGAAGATGATGTCCAAGAGCAACAGGAGGAGGAGAGAGCTGAGCAGGAGGTTGGACCAGGAGGAGCTGGCCTGTTCCTCTCTGTAGGTCTGGTGGGAGGGCCATGGCTGGTGGCTGCTGAGAAACTCAGCTTGCCAATGCACTTTACACTGATGGGTGCTGGGCCCACGTAGACGTGGTGTGTGGGTGTAACATGGGGCCTGTCCCATTCTTACCTATGTGTGTTGCTGGGGTGTCACTGTGGGCAACCTCTCCCTCTTCCTAGGTGGTGTATCTACTCCCAGAGTTCGTAGCGGTTTATTCAAGCCCATGCAAGCGCCAAGAAGGAAGTGCTATTATTTCTCCTGTGGTTTTGTGAACAGTGAATAGCTCTTTAGGAGTCCTCAAACCTTGATTTTACTACTTGTTTTTCTCTCTTTAACCTTTGTTGCACCTTTGAAGCACTTTGGCTTGATGTATCTGCAAATCTTGCCTTGCTCCCAGCTGAGGTTTTCTATCTCTGCTCTTTCAGCAAGGTGTAATTCCTGGTAAATGAGAGACAAAGCCAAAACTTGAGCTGTGTGCAAATATCTTGGGTTGCTGAGCTTTAGCTCTTTTGTTGTAAATGGATTTTTGACTTGCTACACAGTCCAAATGCAAAAGCATACAGTGGCTGTATGTGAGCCTTTGTAGCCCTTTATTCTAAAGGCAGCTACTCTCTCTCCTGACAGCTTCTAAATGAGAAATTCATGTCTTCCTTTCTCAATAGTGGGAAGAAGCCTTTAGTAACTGATGCAAGGACTCCTTTCCATGTCATTCTGGAACCTTGAACCTGCCAAACTTGTCTGCTTACTTATTTATTTAAATTCACACATGAGGTTCTTCCTGGATGTTTCAACATGGGAAGATGCGAACTCAAAGCTTTGTGTCTGAGTATTCATTTAGTGCAAGGGAGTAAACCTGGGAAAGGGGGGGGGGAAAAAATCACTTTTGTTGTAATAAGCATTTTGACCAGCTCACTTCTTGGCTTGTTCATTTTCTGCACTCAGGAAAAGAAGAGAAGGAGAAATGAAGAGGAGGAAACACCAGAAAAACGCCAGAAAGCTCCAAGCCCTGCCAGCCTGGAGGAGGAGGAGGAGCTGTGCTCTGATCACACTGCGGTGTGCTCCACCAAGGTTTGTGTTCACAGGGCYGGTCTGGAGGCAATGACAAATACTACGATAGGGCACGTAATTAAGAACGAGGGAAGATGACGTTGTGGTAATGTAGGGTGTGAATTCTGTTTCCACTTCTGCTACAGACTTGGACAAATCACTTAATCTGTCTGCCTCATCTGCCTTGTTTGTAACATGGAAACTCCTGTCCTCCTACTTTGTCTACCTGAACTGTAAACTGTTTGAGGCCACAGCTGTCTCTAGCTGTATGTGTATGCGTTGCCAATCGCCATGAATCTCTAAAGTTCGGTGAAGACTTCAGGGAACGTTATAATAGTAAGAAAGATGTATGTATCTTAAGCTTGTGAATTTGATTAAGCTCCTGTGTCTTATTTGATGAGAAAATTAAGCTTCTCTTCCAAGAAAAAACATGAAGCATTGGAATTTCCCTATCTAACTTGGAATAAAATCAGAAAATATCACTTAAATGTTTTTTTAAACAGACTTGAATTCCTGGTCTCTGAAACAGCTTGTCCTTTCCTRCCCACATCTGTCAGAATTGACGCAGTCATGTGAAACTTCAATTTTTGACAACATCTGAATTGCATCTTGTGACTTCTGTTGCATTTGGTACAAATCCTTAGTTCTGTGCATGTGCTTTCAAATACAACAGAGGCAGATAAGTGGTTTCTGTAGTGTATGGCTTTTTGTCTTTCCCTCTAAGCTGTAAGCTTGTTGGTATTAGCTCTGGGGGAAATGGKGAGGAGTCTGGGTAGCCTGTTAACCTGCTATTGGTATTATCCTTGCTTTTTTTGCATTGAGATCTGCACTATTTGTTTCTTAGTCAATATTTCCAGACAGGGAGAATTGAGTGCTTCCTCTTGCAACAGGAAATAAGTAGTAGGAAGAACGTTTCATCATCTATAACCATCAGATTACTGCTCTGTATGGAGAGGCCTTTTAAAATCAAATAAAATGTGGGGAGCAAAAGAGGGTTTGGATGCAGGCCACATGCTAATGTTAGGTTTAAAAGTGGGGTGGGGGTGGCCAAAGCAGATCCCTGGAGAGGGACCAGTGGGGAAATGTGGGAAACTCTTCCAATGCCTTTTATGTGCTGAAACTTTCGGCATTGCAGCCCCMAAACTCACATAACTTCCGGATCTGAGCTTAACTGCTGTTGCTAGGATTAGCCCAGGGAAAGGGTAAGAAATACAGGGTTTTTTTTATAATGGTGATGTCAGAGCTCATGAATACACAAAGCTGAATGTAAAGCTGTTCAGGAAAAATATGAGCTTGGAATCTTTCCAAAGAAAGGAGGATCTTTACATTCCAGCTAGTAGGGTTTTATGCGAATGCTAAGAATTAAATTGACCACCAGGAAGGTGTTTTGGCCTTGGGTCGCTCAGCAGAAATACTGATTCCAGCGAAAAGGCAAGAGCTTTTCCTGTTGATAGCTTATCTGCTTGTGGCAGAGAAGCTGAGACATGGACAAGGATCTACCTGAGGTGGCCGTTCAGCTGCTGTGGCACCATAGCAAGGTGCAACCCTGCTGTCAACGGCCTAGAGGGAAAGGCAAGTGGAGGGTGAGAACCCAGTCTCCGAAGTCATGGCTCAGAGGCAAGCATCGGTTCCTCCTGCGCTGCCTGAAGGAGCAAGGTGCCAGCAGGCAGACAGCCTGCCAGGTGCAAACTGCTTGCTGGTGGGATATATGTCACGCTGCTGTGTTAGGACCCGGCAGAGCGCTTCTCCTGAGCACATCCCGGTTAGCCCAGGCTGCAGTTTGTTGATTGCTGTGCTCTCCCCTAATGGGCCTTGCACTCTTCCATGCCGCTGTTAAACGTGTCCTCTCCGTGATGCTGCCTTGTCTTCTGATCAGTTAAAATTTAGCACTGGCTTCCTGAAAGCTCCTTAAAATGAGCATTTAGCACTGCTTTTTATCTGCTGACAGGTAGGTAACATTTCCCATGGCACAAGCAGTGATGTACAGGGGAATGGCTCCTTGTTACTTGGTTGCTGATCCTTGGGTCTGTAGGACTTGCTGCTAAAAAAAATACGCTACCCTTTGACTTGAAAGTGATTGTGTCTCTGTGTTCTTGTTTTCTGGGCCATGAAAGAGCTGTGAAGTTTAGCAACATTTCAGCCTATTTCAGTGGTTGTGAAGTGTTTGCTTGCCTTCCTGTCAAACAATTCTTGCACAGGACACAGGAGCATCTTGTGCAAAACTCTTCCCTGATGGCTTGCCTGGAAGAGTTGCCTTGCAGGAGGCTCTGAGCACTAAATTGCCCTCTCTGGTGTGGATAAGCTGCTGTAACTCATGCCTGTATTGTTCTCATGCTTGGCTCTTCTTCTGCAGCCTTGGCTGGCAGTGCCTCTAGCTTTTTTTCCCTGCCTTTTCTCACCTGCCACTTTGTCTCCCTTGGGTATGGCAAGGAAACCAAGTGTCTGAGAGAAGATACCTGGTCCTTGAATGGAAGGATTAGAGAAAATGGCCCTAGTTGCTGCTTGAGCTGTCAGTCAAGTTGCATGTTGGTTTGCCCCTGAATTTGGTTGGGCTGCTTCTGTGTACTGGAGCTTTTGAGAGGAACTCTTCTCGCTTACCTCCAAAAACAAAAAGTAAAGGGGATGCTCACTGTCYGTCAGTGGCCTGGGTGGGAGTACAGAATTGAGTGAGGCATTTCTGCCCAAAATTTGGGTGAGGGAGCAGAAAAGGAAAGTGGCTGGACTATGGTCAACCAAGGTGATACACATTCATCCAAGGTCTGTGGAGAAGTAATATCCTTGTCTTCTTTCTCCCACTTTTAGATCACRGACAGAACTGAATCGCTGAACCGCTCAATAAAGAAAAGGTATCTCTAGGGTTGTTGGGGAGTTAGGGTAAAGCAGACCCCTTGTTTCAAATGAAGGATGCCTGAGGGCTCTGCTGAGAGGGTGGGTGACGATGCCAGACTGCCTGTGGCCCTCAAAATCCTGYCCGAGGCACTGGAGTCCTTCCCACAAGGGGGTTGCCTTATTCCTCTGCTTTTCTCTCCAGTAACAGCATAAAGAAGACCCAGCCTCCCCTTCCTGTATCGAAGATAGATGATAGACTGGAGCAATACACGCAGGCCATTGAGGTGAGTGGCTGTGTTGCACTGGCCTAGCTCTCTGTCCCCACCCTCCAAGGAGCCCTCTTTGCAAGGTATCGTTCTCCTGGCCTACTTCTTAGTCCCACCATCTGCAAGGTGACAACCAAGTTGCCTCTCCTTGGATCGGAGCACCCCTGTCTCCTATCTCTAGAAACTTTCAAGGGATAAAGTAGATTTCTTCTGTGAACCACTGCATCCTTGTTTCCTCATGTTCCCTGACTACTGGGTGAAAACATCTGGCAGGGAATAGCAAGGCCCTTCAAGTCTCCTTTCACATCCCCTCATCCCTGAGGACTTCCAATTACAGAGAAAATACAGGTTTGGAGCTGAGAAGTTCCCTGATGGTGTTCATTCTCCATTTATTTTCCAGACATCCACAAAGGCTCCAAAACCCATCCGACAACCATCCCTTGACATTCCCACCACAAGCATGGTGGTAGCCAGCACAAAAAGCCTCTGGGAGACTGGAGAGGTTGCAGCTCAGTCCTCCGTGAAGTCGCCAACCTGTAAGGTAAGGCACTTGCATGACCTACCCTGTCTGTGCAGGAGAAAAAGGGTTGACCTCTGCATGCAACGTGCATTACACTTGCCCTGTATGAGTGTAACAGCCTGTTTATATGGCTCATTGGTCATGCTAACCAGCAGCAGACAGCATGGAGCCAGGGCTCTAAAAGTCTTGATATTAGGGACTTGGTCCCTTTCATCAGCATCTAAGACCTTGTACCTCAGAGCTTAGATTCATCTCTGCTAGGGTCCTGAATTGTTCCTCAGTGGTACAGCTAGGAAAACCTCCCAAGCTGGTTGAGCCTYTGTCTTGAAATGGGAATTAATGCAGCTGGTGGAGAAATGGTGCAACTTTTATCGTGGGGACTCGACTGAACTCCAGTTGTTGAGCACTAAGTTGGATCTATCATCAAGATAAATCTTGCAAACTTGAAAAATGCAAAGAATATTGTGTATTGTTTTCTTGGTAATTTCATTTTCTGGCCCCTGAGAGTGAGGGTGATTCTGAAACACATGGCTTGCAAATCTATGTTTATGTGAGCAAAATTATTTCCACATAACAGTTTCTTGATGTTAACATGTCTTAAATAGTTAACGAATTTAAGAAAATAAACATCTTGGATCTCTGATCCAGTCTCCTGTGGAAGAGACTGAGAAAGGGAAAAACCTAAGATATATTGGGAATAGGAAGAAGTTTTCATAGTCTTGGGTTTTAGCTGCAGCTGTCATAGGTCAGACAATGTGAYGTTATGTATTAAAAGAGGTCAGATGTGTGGGTTTGAAAGGGATGTGAAAAAAAGCATGTTCAGCTTCATTGCCAGTGAAGGGTAATGAGAACAACCTCTTCTCAGGATATTGTGGCTGGAGACATCGTGAGTAAAAGAAGCCTTTGGGAACAGAAGGGCAATCCCAAACCTGAGACCAATATCAAGGTAAGTTAGTATCTGTGCAAGTACTGAAGTACTTCCTCTTTTGTGAAGAAGAAAAGGTCTGTATGGATGGGGATTGCCTGTATCCACCAAATCATTTGCATATCTAGACCATAAGAGAGCTCTTCCCAACAGTTAGCTGCTATAGCTTCAGTCTTAACATGACTTTTGCCACTATTTTTATTATAACTAGTAATACTGAAAGATCTCTTGAATAGTGCATTGTTCCCAAGTAATGAGTTGGGAGCCCTGGTTTTTCAGGCTAAAACTGAACTGCAAGTATGAGGGACTTTGCTCTTGTTATGCCTCTTAATCTTGAGATTACAAAGAAACATTGAAAATTAAGTGGAACTCAATCTAAGACAGTATCGGCGTTTGCAGGTGGATTTGGGGTTTTGTGCCCAGTGATATGTTTGTGGAAATGCATATTAAAATGCAGGAAGCAGCTGCTGCCCTAATTGTCTGCAGATAATATACTCTGATCTCTCACTCAGCCTGGACATTCCTTGATAGTACTGCTGCCAGTACACAGTAGATAAAACTGGTACTTGCTGTGGGTGAAAGCAACCCTGCAAGAATGCTGGCTCGGAGGGCTCCTTGATGAGCTCTCCCCACGACACCCTGCTTTGCACCTTCCCTTCCCTCTTATGCATCCTACACCTGCTGTATTGCCTTACATTTCCAGAAACGGGTGGTCTGTCATTCTGTCTATGCAAGGAGTTTGTGGAAGGGGTAGGAGAGGAGCACTCCATAGGCAGTGGCTGTCTCAAAGCCCTCCAGGATTCTAAGCGACTGTCCTAACTAATTAATAACTGTCCTAGATAATATGAAGCTGGAGATTCTCGTGTGCTCCCCTAGCTTTGGGTGTTTGATCTTGACTGCCTGTGTGAGGAGGAAAAATGCTGACTTTGGCTATTTCTTTCTGTCCTGTTCAGTCCACTCCTGGGAAAAAGTATAAATTTGTTGCAACAGGCCACGGCCAGTACAAGAAAGTGCTGATAGATGATGCAACAGAGCAATAAGGTGCCTGGAGAACCCATTAACCAGGTAGGTTAGTTATGACCTTGTGCTGCATAATCAACTCCTGGTAGTSTTCTGGCAAGATGTTTGGGTTGTTTCTGCCAACTAAACTTGGATGAGTTGCAAGGTACCATATGATAACAGCTGGAGCCTTGTTTCTGGGCAAATATCTGACTTCCTGAGCTGGAAGGAAGTGGGCACACAGAGGCCCACTTTCTGATACTTCTAGGAAGCTGGATACCCTGTTAGTTTAATCTGCMAAACAAGTCCCTTCGCTAATGCTATTTGGATGAAGATCGGTTTCCCTTTGCTTGTTCAAAGGAACAGTCTCTAATGTTTATTCTTGTGATCTCTTATATTGCAAAGAGAAGTACTAGCTGGAGGTCATTCCTGCTGAGCATAGGGGCTGATATAGTCCTGAGATCTGAATGTTTCCAGGATCTAATTCAACGATTTACTGAATTAATTAGGGGAAAACTTTGTAATGATTTTAGTGACCTCTTGGAACTGGTCTGTAGTAGGGTTGTAGCAGGGGGGAAATGAACATCTGCTGTACTGGGTGGACCAACAGAGCAGAAAGGACCTTGTGCTGATGCATAGCTAGTGGGGAGGCAACGCTGGGATGCTGTCTTTGAGCCCTCTTGAAATGGTCTTTGGATCGCATGCACTTATTGTGCTTGTGTTAATGGATATCCTGGTGTTATCTTGAGTGGATGAGAGGGTTGTGGCAGAAAGAAGGAACTGGCATAGAGGGATGTGATAACTGGTTGGATCCAACTGGGCAGCATCTGGCACTGTGAGAGGACAGGATGTTGGGTGGGGAGAGAAACAAGCTTTTTCTCTTTCCTTTTTTTTCTTTTTCTACAATAATAAAAACTTTATTTCATAACCAAGCTTATAAATAGCTCTTTCTGCTACAAAGCACCTTCTTTGTTTTCGAATCCTTCTGGGACTGTTCTTTAATTTTTTTCCAAGGAGCTGGCTTCCAAGTGCAGCATTTTTTCCCCCTCTTTGTGTGCTCCTTTAGGAAAGAAGCTCTCTTGAAGGCTGTTTTGAGATGAGCAGCAGTACAAACCCAAGTCTGTCCATAATTACATTTCTAGATATAATGAAGAAGGAGCCTGCAGGACTGTATCCTCAGCTTGCTTCTCTGGCTGTTGCTTCCAGAAAMCAGTTTTAAAGTCTTCTCTTTGATCAGCCCCCTTCTTCCTTCTGAAATCTGCTTTGATGCACTGAGTGGGATCCTGTTGAGCTTTGATTCTAATAGCAAGCATCTTGGCAGGTTTGGTTTGTCCTACCTGAGCTTCTGCAAGCAGCTCTGAGGAAACAGCCCTTGGCTCTGGCCTCTCTTGAGAGGCTGGTGGCTGCAACAGGGCATCCTCTAGGATCTGCCCGGTATCCCAGATGGCCACTGCACAGCCCTGATGCCCTATGGGCTCGCTCACAAGAAATGATTTGTCTAGCTGCAAATAGCAAAAAGGACTGAAATAGCTTGAGGATTTGGACTTGTTCCTATTCTTGGGTTGTTAGTTGGCTGTTTTATATGCTGAAAGGTCCCCACTCTCCAGACTCTTCCTCCCTACCCTACTACTGCCCTGTTAACTATGTTCATCCTTTTTTCCCCCCCATTGCCAGGTCCCTTTRTGCTTGCCTTCTGCTCCAAAACCCTTCTGGTTCACCCTGCTGTCACTCACTTGGCACCACCCTCATTAGCTTTCTAGTTGCATGAGGACAGCTGCAGTTCTTCCTCCCTCTCCCCCTTTCTGAGCTGCATGCCCTCTGAGCAGGCTGTGGAGCAAGAGGTTTTTCTCTAAGTGGCAGTTTAGGCTCTTACTGATGGCCTGAGGCGGTCTGACATTGAATAACAACCTAAACCTGAGCCCAGTGGTGTTCCCCTTCCCTTGCTCTGCCTGCTCGGCGCAGGCTGCRACATGCTGCAAAAGCTGCTAATAAAAACCCGCAGCAGAGACCTCCTCTTGCCTCCGGGCATCTGTTCGCTTGTCTCCGTTCTCATGCCTGGGTCTATCTTTGCGGTACTCGCTGGACCTGCTTTGCATCTCTGCCTGTCTCTCTCAGCGCAGAAGGCTCAACCACGTGGTCAGATCTGCCTTCCTCTAGTTCCCATGGCGGGCGTTGCTCTCGCCGTGAGCGGACCCCTCGGTCTGTGCGGCTGCCCAGGGGCTCRGCCGGGAACGCAGCCTGGTGGGGTGCCCAGCCGCTGTAAGGCTCACGGAGGCACCAGCAGGCACCCATGGGCCTTTCCTCATCGCTGTGTGTGCAAGTTGCTGGTTTGTTCTGGGTCACCGTTGCTGTGGGACAAAAYGGGTTAAAACACAGTTGCTTTGGAAACCATCCTCTCTGTCCAAGTTCATGCTTGGCTGTAATCAGTATCGGTTGCTTGGCTTGGTGATAGTAGCATGGATTTTGTGAGGGCTGACTCTTGCGTATGTGTCCATCTATCTGTGCTCTAGCGTGGCTGCTCTTAYTGGGCATCCAGTGCATTTTTGTGTTAAGTACATGTTTCTGGTGCTTTTTTTTTTCCTCCCAAGCATGATAAGAGAGGTTACTGCATGCTAGGACGCAAAAGGGTTGCCAGCCAAGTGAGTCTTGTTTGAGGAGTGAACTCTTGACCACTCCTGAAGAAGGTCACAAACAGTGGATGACTTCAAGCTGCAACCAACAGAAGTTAAAAATGGGGACGGCATTTTGAAACCTTTAGGTGGAAAGTTAAAGGAGATTGCCTCCGAGCCAGCCCTATCCTGCAAGAGAGGCCACTGCCAAAATTCCCATAGGGTGGATGCAATTACTTGTGAAGTTGTTTTATGCTGGTATAGCCCTTCCTTGCAGGAAAAGGAGCAAACTCTTCCACAGTGAGGTGCCATTTTATCACTGTGGTAAGGTAGTCTTTATCTGCATTAACGTTAGGCATTTTACATTGTCTAAGCTGCACTCTTCTTGTTGCTGTGTAGGTCTTTCCCTGTTGCCCTGTCTCATAGCATGTYAACTTATCCTGCAAAGGCTGATCTGGCAGTCACCCTGACCGCTGATCTGTTTCCAGCCTGCCGAATACTCCTCCCTGCCAAACACAACTTTTATACTAGTTCAAAGGCCCTGACAAAGTCAAATGATGGCCATTTTCCTCAGAAATCTGAGGAGCATCGGACTCAGTTTTGCTCCCTCTGAACAGGCTACCATGAAGCAAAGGATTAGAAAATTGAGAGGGAAGGGGAAAACCCTTAAACATACTGTCTTGCCTGCAGTATGGCCCTTTTCTGTTGCATCCCTTGGGATTTTATCTCTACCAATGTGGTTAGATCTGATTTTCGGTTGTTCTAAGTGTTTCTATTCCACCATGCAACTATTCTCAGCTTTTACTTGGAGAAGACTGGAGGCTGGAGGAGAAGACGGGAGGAGAAATTCAAGCTTTAGACACTTGGTCTTACTTTACCTTTTAAATTCTTCCCTGGAGTAGGGAAGTRGATACAAAACAGAAGGAAAGGAGACTACCACTAAAGGGAAAACTTCAGTGAAGGTTTGACTGTGAGCGAGTTCTTTTTTTTATAGCACCATTACAAAATTGGAAGACTTCAAAAAGGCAAAAGTGGCCTTTTCCCTGCACCCCTTCTCCCGGTTTGGCTTGGGGAAATTCCAGTCAGCTCCATATCCTCTGCACGGGAAGAGAATGTAAAGAGCTGTGTATCAGATTTCCTATCGAGGCTCTACGTAGCTGATATAGGATTGGTATGTTTAAACATTCCACCATATGACAAATTCCCTTGAGAAACAGAAATAGCTGATCGCCAGTGTTTCTGCTTTCAAAGTCTGGGGCCTATGGAGTGCCAAGGGTGAGTACTGAAAACGGAATGGCCCATTGCAAAATAAGACTGCTAGCAGGAGAACCAAGTATTTTGAAATTGGAATGGCCAGGGCATGCACCAAGAAAACTGTGTCCTGTCCTGAGCCTGGTAGGTCTTCTACGCACTAAAATTTAGCAGAATGATGTAGAATGACTTTAAATGGTGATGCCCAGTTTTCTAGATGGGGGAACTGCTATGTGAGGGCTGGAAGGATTAGATCCTGTGTTGTCCCTTGCCCGTTTCTTATATGAACGGACACATTTCCATCTCTCTCTAAGCAAGCAGGTGCAGGGTGCCCTCTGCTCGCACCTTGAGCAGAGAAGCTAAGGGGACGATGTATWAGCTTTTTAAGAGTTCAGTCTGAGACTCCCCACATGGGGAGGAGATATGGAGCAATGCAGATTCCTTCATGCTGTCTCATCTACAAGTCCTTTTGTTTCTAGGACTTCTACTGTTCTTAAATAAACACAAAATAAACTCACATTCCATCACCTTCCTCTAAACTTTTTATTYTTCTACAGGCAATTTGTCCTCTTTGCTGTGTGCCTCTCCTTTCTCCCCTCTATCCCTGTGTACAATGTTTGTAGTGGGCTCTTTTAAAACAAAATGTATATGTTTGTCTATCTTTCCTGGCTCCTGACCTGTGGATGTGGTATGTTATGCGTTTAAGTTCATATACATACGGAGTAACCCTTAAACCCTCAGTGCAAGGCTGCTGGCTCAGAGGGGCTTTATTTTATTCATTTTTTTCCTTATACTTGGCTCCATCTGGCAAAAAAACCTAGTCATAGGTACTCTCTTGCTTGGTGTCCTGCAGGAACCTCTGGAGATGTGGGCCTGGTGRAGTGGCTTGGCTTCAGTTGACTGACCATCCTGATGCCATTCTRTTAAAGCTCTTGGTGCGCTCTTCGGTCATTTTAGATCCGTACCGGCCCACCTCAAACATGGTGGTGATCTTTGTCATGGGTTTGGCAGCCAGCTCCTTCAGCTTCCGGGCATCGAAGCGTGGTTTATATAGAAGAATGGGTAAGCGGCGAGGGAAAGAGAAGCCTTCTTCCTTCTGCACTTTTTTTCCTTCTGCTTGCTGCTTCTTCCTGACTGTCATCTGGTATAAAATGGCATCCCACATCCTTGTGGCCCTTGATTTAACCAGCTGGCTGTCTTGACTGGTGCTTGCTTGAGAGCTGGCTTTCCCATGGCTTGCTTCCTCCAGCCCCTGCTTGGCTAGTTCAGGCTCCGGGAAGCTGGGTGCCTCTGGCTGCACTATCAAGTGCTTCTTGAGGCGATACCAGCCACTAACATTGGCTCCAGGAGGTTTTGCTTCTTCCACCACTGGCAGTGTTGGCTCAGCTTTGAGGGGTGGGCTGGTGTTTGGTACGCTGGGGGTCAGCTGAGGGGGAATGGCATGTTCTGCCTTCGTTTCTGTGGGGATGGCCCCCGTAGTGTYGACTTGTGCTGGGGTTGCTGCCTCTGCAGGTACTTGCCTCTGAGGAGCACTGGGTATTGATGGTCTTGGGGTCTCACTGTGCTGCTTGGGTGACTCGGACACTCTTTCTGATCCAGATATTTCTGTGTTGCTTCCAAGGGTTGTAGGCTTATTGGAGTGGGCATCAGAGGTGCTGAGTTTGGGGTAAGGGGCTTTGACAGACTCTTCGTGTGGTGCAGGCCTGGGAGCTTGACTAGGAGGTCCTGCCTTTGTAGGAGAAAGTGGGTGAGGCTCCAGGGTGGGAGGGGAAGCCATGGTCTTGCTGTCACCAAGCAGGGCAGGTATCTGTCCTGGAGAGGATTCAGCACGGCTCACTTCAGGTGCTGGAGAAGAAGGCCTTTTGTCCTCATTGCTGCAGGTTGCTTGGGTCTGGTTTGATGTGGATGTCTTAGCCTTGGGTGCCTTGACACTATGGAAATAAGTGTGCACCTTGGTGATACAGGTAACCTGTGGTGCCCTTTCTGTACTGGTTGTGGTGGAAGAAGGAAGCTGGGGGAAAATGAATATAGATGAGTCCTGTGGAGAGGGAAGCTGGGTATCTGTGCCTTCAGGTTGCTGTGGAGTCTCAGGAGCACCTGGCTCRTGTGCTGGAGAGGTGGTGAATCTGAGGTGTTCCGCAATGCGCCTTTGCTCGGTGACCGTCAGCGTGAAAGGCTTGCTTTTTCGGAAAGGGGACGAAACGCGGTGGGTGACAGGCTGGATGGGGAAGCGGGATGGGAGGCTGATGGAGGGGGCCRTTGTTGTTTTGGGGGTCTCTGCTGGGGGAGCGCTGCCATTGTGCTCCAGGTCGGGGCTGGCCTCGTTCACAGGGGAGAGACTGGACCGAAAGGACTTGGCTTGCTCCGACGCTAGCACGGCGTTCTTCTTAGCTGCTTTCTTCAGGAGTCTCTGGAGCCGCAGGTTGTCYTTCCCTGGCTTTGGTAGGGTGGGAGGGGGAGAAATGTGGGGGCGAAGGGGAGCAGGTTGAATGGAGGATGATACAGTTATCAGCATTGTCATCTCCTGAAATAAAACACAAAGCTTAGAGTTGATATGGGCTTGGCCCTGTACCTGCCTCTTACAGCRCTAGATGCTCTGATTTTTAAAGATTCTTATATAAAGCCTCCTCTTTCTCTTGCAAAAAGCTGCAAGTATGAAGTTAGTATTGTGCAAGAAGAGCATCAGACTTAGTTTTCTCACCCTCACAAGGTAGCCTCAGCCAATGTTGAGGGTGGTGGGACAGGGCTAGAGATGCACTCGGAGAAGTTTGTATTGCCAAACCTGGAGTCCTTCTGCTCCTGGCATTAGCAAGAAATACAGTTAGATCTCCTTGGGACCCCAGACATTCGTGTCTTGGCAAGTTATAACAGGATTTGGAACAAAATGTCAAGAGAAACAGAGCAGATCTGAAATTTTGAAGCTTTGAAACATTCTCCAGAGGCATAAATCAGGAATGTTCCATGGCTTTCCAAATTCTAGTTATTAATACTCTGATACAATGTTATATACAACAGAACAGCCATAAACTACATGTGTCATTTGAGTCAGTCAGTACCAGCCTTGATTGATTTCAGCTGGCAGAAAAACATCCCTGTGAAACGCAATACTTAAAAGCTGCATTTATTTGGTAAGAAAGTGCTTTGTCACAACACTGACTAACTCTCACTTGTGTTTCCTAGCTGTGTCAAGCACTACAGCAACTGTCTCCTTCTGCACTTATCAGCCCTTAAGATAAAACCTAGTTTCCTGTTTCCCTTGGAGAGCATTGCCACTGTCCTCCCTGTATGACCCGCTCTTCAGTGAAAGAGAAATAGGTTGTGGTCTGAATTGGATTTTATATCTGATTGGGATTGCACCCAGAACTCCTCCTACCAAAGCTGTGCTCCTCCTGAGAGGATGCGTGGGTGCTTTTCCAGCTCTGTGTTGCAAGAGTTGTGTTGAGGTTTGGTGTGTCCCCAGCCTTGTTGAGGAGGAAAGAGGAGAACTCGGATCTCTTTTGTTTTGCTAGCCTCTGTGCAGACCTTTAGCTCCCATATGCCAGAAATCTGACTGCCCTGGCTCACCATCTGTTCAGAATTGCTGAATTTTCTGTGAAATGAGTTATAAATCACTGAACCATTTAATCAGCAGTGCTGGATGCAAATGAGCATCCTGAAACAAGAAATGAGAGGTGGGGTAATGTCAGGAGAGCTCAGTGGGGCTATGCATGCTTTTTGCTTTGTTTTTGATGACTCTTGACCTGCTCTGGTAAGTGGAATTGCAGCCTGTGCCTCAGAGTCCTGACCTGGCTGGTCTGAGCTGGCAGGAGGAAGGTGAGGTGTGTAGCATGATGCCTACTGTGCAGGAAAATTGCCCTGAATAAAACTCTTAAGTGCAGAGCAGATGTTTTGCACTTGAGTGCACCATATTGCCTTTGGGCTTGCAACCCTGCTTTCAGCACCGGGTTGGGAAGCTGATCTGTAATAAGCAGAAGGTACATCTGCCAAAGCTGCTTGTGGAGGGTAGGAGGAGGATGACTGTCCCCCAAAAAGCAAATCAAAGCACTGAAGAGGTGGCATGTAGATGCACAAAGCCCTTGAGGGCCAGCCCTTACTGCTGTGGGYGAGCTGTTCTTGTGAGCTGAGCATGTGGTGGGCAGGGTCTGGGCAGTGCCTAGCAATGATGCACTGGTACCTACTGATCCCTCTATTTCAACTGCAAATATGAGAAACCTCCCACCATTTTGATGAGGGGGGCCTTGGAGGGGATTTGTGTGAGCTGGGGATGACAACTGTTGGGCATGCCTAGTGGCTTATCACCTTTGTGCCTTAGCTGTAAGGCTGAGATTAGGACTTGCTCTGTTCCAAGAGCYACTCTTAGAAACAAGTCTACCCTGGCCCTAAAAGGACTAAGAGACCACRTTTTTTCATCAATACATGATCCCTTCCCCAGCCCTTTGGATATTCTAAGTTCTTCTGGGTTAGAAAGCCCAAATATCTCAGTCRAGAGGTGCAGCCATGCTCTTGTGTAACACTGCTCCAGCTCTGTTTATATAGGTATTAGTAACTGCTTGGGTGATTTAAATGGTTGCAGTGTGAGCTAGTAAATTCACCTGCTGTTAGGATTGATTGTGGAATGACTTCATCTGCTCCTGTTTAATGTGTCCCATGGACTGCCTGTATTACCAGATGAGCTGTGGTCTAGCAGTGCTGATGAGCCGGAATCATAAGGCTGAACTGCTCAGGCTTGTTGTGCTGGGAATACAAAAGAGGCAGGGGAATGAGCTTCCCAACTACCGATCAGCTCTTTGAGCTGAGTGTTTTCCTTACCCTACAAACTGCAGCACCCCTGAAAATGCAGCTTCCTAGGCGGACCAGAGCAGGGTCTTGTCTGGGATTTGCTGCTAACTGTGCCACATGCTTCTGAGGAGGGCAGAGGAGTCTGGCCATGAGAGGCTTAGGATACAATCCAGCTGCGCCAGGAAAACTTTCCCTCTATTCCCAAAGTTAGGGGCTGGTTTATGACTTATGACTTGAGGTTCTGTGGTCTCTTCCAATAGTATGTGCTCTTAAAGTAATCCTTGCTACTRTCTAAGCACCCCATCTGGCTTGAAAACGGCTATGCTGTGGGTCTTGGGGAGACCTTATGGATGCTGAGTTGCACGGCATGTAACTTGGGTGCTGGAGCTTGTGTGTTTGGGGGACAGTCATGGGGGGAGAGACATCCAGACATCACAAAAGGAAACCACTCTTAATTTATTTGTCTTCCCTTGTCATGCTTGGTTTTGTCTGAGTCTCCTTCAGAGGTTTTTGCACACTCAGAATTTTCGCAACAAGCGAGACTTTGCAAGTGACTTTGTTATTTTTCCATAATGAAGCAAAAGCAAGGGAAAAGACAGATATGCCTTACTGCTGGCAGAAAGGCCAGAGCTGAAAACCTGGGGATAGAGGGGTGAAAAACCTGCCTGAAAAACTTGGGTGGGTTTGTGATAAGTTRGAAGGAAATTGAGCTAGAAGCTAAGAGGCTTTTAAAGGGTTAAGTTTCGCTCCTGCTGGTTGTGTGCCTGTGGGTGCAAGGGAAGTCGCCCACCCTTGGATCCCAACTGTTCTGCTGGACTCTGCTTGAATCGCAATCAGCTCCAAACTGAGAATGGCAGGGAGAGTATCAGCATGGAAGAGTCATTTATTACACGATGGAAAAGTAATTTGTGCGCTGGAGCCCCTCTGTGGTACCAGCTGTTCTGCAAAGAGGAGATCAAGAGCTGTGGGAACCTGATACTGCCGCAGATGGTCCCAAACAGAGAGCTGTGGTTGCCAGGGGCTGGAGGAACATGCTCTCTGCTTTAGTGACTTTCTCAGGCGTGGAAGGAAGTCTGCTAATTGCCGCCTCCTTGGGATGAGGAGGCTGAGCTGGAGCGCGTCCTTCTCTCTGCCTGGGCAGTCGTGACCTCTGCTGGAGATGAGCTGGAGGCTGCCCAGGTGGCTGAGCCCTCGCGAGTGCTGAGGGGGCTGAATGCAGGGGTATTTAGAGTGGGGTCTCCGAAGCCACCGTCTCGGCAGTCCTCAGCTCCTGCTCTGTTACGGACACATCGCTCAAGTTGGCTGTCCTGCATTGTAGAGACTTTATGGGCAGTGGAGATGAGGGATTCACATAGCTCTTGTGAAAATGCATGGAAGAAAAACATCTTTAATTGTTAGGGCAAGATGCAGACTCTGTATAGCCCAGGATATCGCTCGTGGCAGATGAAACAGTATGCATAAGTTTGTCTTTTTCTTGTCTTACAGCTGAGCTTGGTCCTGGCTCRATGCAACCCTCAATGCCAATATTTCCTCTGCTCCAAGGAAGATACTCAAAGGATGTTTCTCTTCTCCTCCTGCCTGAAGTCAGTCTGCTTCAGTACAACCTGACTATCCTCTCTGGGTGTGAGTGACACCCCATGCTGCCTTCAGTCAGGTGAAAGAAACTAAATCAGCTGGCAAAAACGATCCCTGTTTTAACCTTCTAAATGACTCTGTGGCTATTTTTTTTATTTTAGTCTGGCTCTGCTATGGAGATGGGAGGCAGTGGTTTTTCCTCCTCTCTTCTTTATCAAGTGCTTTAAGAGAAGAATTTACTAATCTGCCCAGCTGGCAGGTATTTTGCTACAGAATGAAGAATTTCTAATCTTGTGACTTTTGATGGCTGAGTGGTGGGAGAGAGGAAGCTGAATAGAAACCAAGTAAAAGAATCAATGTTTGAAAAGAGGGCAATGAGCAGATCCTGAACACCAGGAGACTGCAAGGACCTTTTGTCACCACTACTAGTGCCAGCTGTAGTTAAAGTCTTCCCCTGTTTACAGCATAGCCTCTTTCCCTCTGCAACATCTGCTCTGACGGATGTCATCTACTGGTGTCTCTGCATGTACATCAAGGCCTAATTACATTTAACCAAGTCCTGTTCTTTTCTTTAGTTTCCAGATCATCATTTTAATCACAGCTGAGTACCCATGCCAAAATATTCCTGCCACTCTTCCATCTCAACAGTGGCTATAGAAGTTTAGTTTCGGATAGCTGCTGCCTTCCTCTCCCTGTTAAACAGGGATGTGGGCCTGAGGCTTCCTCTTCCAGGTGAGGAGTGTTCATTATTGGCATTATCTCCCTTCTCTGGGAAGGGATTTGCTTTTCCTCTAACCTGGGCTCCACTGTGAGGAATTGAAACACTTATTTCTGAATGTCAAAGGCAGATGTGTTGATAACCTGCAAATTATGCTCCTGGAGGAGGACTGGATATCTGGGAAATGACCAGAATTCCCTTGTGCTGGAAGCTGTCTAGGTGAAAAGGCATCTTAGTGTGTTGTTGGGGGAGGTCAGGGCTTGCTGTGAACGGGGGAAACCGAGCCCCTGAAGAGGGGCACCGATTTCCAGGCTTTGGGCCCCAGTTCTGTAAAGCAGCTCCTGGGGCTCTTCCTGAACTCTCCTGTGTCTTTACACTTCATGTCATTAGCATGTTCCCGATTTCCTGYTTAAAATCTGTTTATGTCCTCTTCCCATGAAGGCTGTCAACATAAATTTGCAATTTGTTTCTGTTCCCTAGAGGGAGGGCAGCTTCTCTCTCCTCCTGCATCAGTTTGCTTTTTGCTTAAATTTACTGCGTGTCCTGGATATTTTTTTTGTAAGCATTTAATAAAATTTGAGGAAGATGTTGTACAAATGGCAACTCTGAGGATTTTGTTGATGTAGGAATTCCTGTAGCAAAGCTGGTTTCCCAGACCTTGCAACTCTGAGCTGAAAGTGGCAGAAGAGAAATACCRTCAAACTGAGTGACGAGAGGAGAAGGAGCTTGATGTATGTTGGAAGGGGGCTTTTCTCCATTTAGGAGGATTCCTGGCTACTTGCTGCTTTCCCCACTGGGGAAAATGACAGTAAGATGGGGAAGATCAGGGTTTGGGCAAGATTTAGAGCAGCGTGCAGAAGCCTTCCTACAAAGTGATTGGCTAGAAGAAGCAGSAGGTTTAGCTGGCCAGCTAACAGAGCTGGGTAGAGTCAGGCTTCAACCAAAATCACTGGAGCTGTCAGCTATAAAAATCCTCTATAGCCTGCTTATACATCTGAGATGAGGTCAGTACAGATGTCTCTACAGGAACCCAGTGCTCTAAGGAGCTGACTATTGTATTTGGAACCATCTAAAGAAAAAGCTTTTTGACCTTTTATGAAGGTGACCTTCCAAGTAACAGCACTTCTCTTGTGTAGAGATGGCATCCAGACTGTGCTATCCTTAACATGCGCTTTTCAAGAGTGTTGAAAATAGGAAAGCTGCTGGGACTTTCTGGCTGCTCCCAGGTATCACCTTTGACACTTCCAACCAAGAAAAATCTCTTGCTGTCATCTTTTTGCCTATTGATACCCTCACCCTCTCTACCCCCTGCTTTAGCTTCTTCTGGAATGAGGAATTCAACAAGTCTGTGCTTCTCAGAGAGCACTGAGGATTGTGGCAATACCTGGCTCAGTCTTCCTCAATCCCTTCTCTTCCAAGCTGGGACTTTGAAATGAGGCCAGAGCAGTAGCAACATGATGTATGAAAGTGTCCTGGCTTGAGGTAAAAGCAGTACTATGGAGTCAGGCGTGGTGCTGGTGATCCAACTGGTTGGGGCCTCCCTATTAGTTTCAACTCTGTCCTGCCGTTGGCTGGCAGAAAGGATGCCCAGAAACTTATTCTGTTACTGTTCCTGTGCCCTGCCAGCCTGGATAGTGCAGAAAAGGCCCCGAAGGCTGCTTGTGTGAAATTCCTTCTCTAAGGAGGGTTAATTTGCAGGGCGTATTTTCCCCACTTAAAGGCCATATGGAACTAGATGTGGTTTCAACAGAAACAACTGCTGTAATCCAGGTTCTGGCTGCAGGAAAGCAGTGAGCAGATTGCACGGAAACGCTCCAGAGAAACCAGAGCTCTCTAGCAATGGTGGGAAACCAGAGGCAAAGTGGCTTGAAACAGATGTGTGTAGCTTTTTATGAGGTACCTGGATCTGCCAGAGGAAACTTTTCCACAATTAAATTAACTTTACAGCGTGCTATTTCTCCTCTCAAAGTAATGTGGTGTGCACATGCAGCTAGTGGCAGCGCGGTGGGGAGAGTGGCAGCAGGGTTACTGCAATGGTGAAGAACCCCATAAAAGGGACTGCACAGTCCAAGCCTTTTGGATGGTTATCTTGGCACTGCCCAGAGGGGAGGAAGGCTCCTTTCCCTCCTCGATGGTAAGCGCAGAGCATTGCAGCAGGCTGCATTGTTTGGTGCAGAGCAAAGCGTGCGTTGACATCTGAAGTGCTTCTGCTCATCTCTYGCTAAAATGCAAAGTTCCTGCAGGAAAACTCAATGTGGGGAAACCACTGAGCGCGGTGATGAAATTACCCCGTAGCTTTTGCAAAGCTTTCAGCCTTCCTGTGGGTCTTTGCGTGGTGCTGGGGCCTCTGCTCCTCTACGGGTGGGAAGAGGTGCTCTTGGTGAGTCACCCACTTGTGCGTGTGAAGAGCAGGCTGTGCCTCTCCCTGGTGTTTTCTGGCCTGATTTTTATACAGTAGTCAACTGCTGCCTATCATTCTTGCTGCTTCTTTTTCCTTTTTTTTTTTTTCCTTCCTCTCTCACAATATTAATGTTTCTCCCAGCATTGGTATCAGTATTGCTCTCGTGCTGAGACCTTGGCTCTGTCTCCTCCTGGGCCCRTTGCGTTTTGAGTATAACAAGGGCAAACTGAGGCACTGAGTGTGCCTTGCTTGCGGGGTTGCGGTTACCCCAAAGCCTGGTGGAGGAGTGTTGCTTCTGGGATGAAAAACAGAAATGGCTTTTTGAGCGAGATATTGCTTCCCTCTGATTTCTTTCTTCCCTRTCCAGTTTATATAGATCATACACTGAGAGGGAACGTCCTTTTGTACGTCGTCCACTCCTAAATGAAGATATAGGCGCTATAATAGTAATGAAATTGTAGCTACTTATATTTCTGTAGCAGGCCTCAGGCCTGCTTTATTTATTATTATTATTCTTTCCCCAAAAGCTTTAATGGATGATTCTACATGAATGTATGAAAGACGGAATTGAAAAATGCAGCCCATGAGCATTTGAATGCCTGTTTCCTGCAGGCCACAAACAGCATTACTTAAAATTGGAGAAAGCTTAGCTGAGATCAAAAAAATCTGTTTTTAATGTTTTTTCTTCATAGCACTTGTTCTGCCTCAAGACTGGGGGCTAGACTTCATCTGGTTCTGTTTCCAGGTATAAAATAATTAAAGGTCTTTTTTTGTGACTCCCCTTATGCATATGCCCTTGCTAACTAACAGATCTCTATTCWGTATTTGCTTGCAACTCTGCACTGGGCCCGCAGTTAAGCGGTGAACACAAGGGTCTAAAGTTTCCAAATGGCTGTTTCTCGAAATGCGCCTGCAGTTCTTGCTCTCCGAAGGAAAGGTCAGGCTCTGAAACACCTGGGCCTGAATGTCAGCTCTGCCTCTCCCACCGCCGCCGCCACCACCTCTGCAGAGAAGGAAAATAAACAAGCTCCAAGAAGGGGATGTCTATAAATAATGAGGTGGCAGCTGATACATCGCTGAACAGGTCTCCCAGTTGGTATATTGATGTCTCTTGCCAGTTAAACAYGCTTTTTCTAACACTATGCGAGTGGGGTTTTTTTGTTGTTTTTCTTTTTTTTAAAACAGATAAAGAATGGATCTGACRGTGACAAAACACGTAATAAGAGCTAGCGCTTGCTTAAGGAATGATGGACCCTCCATGAGGATCCTGACAGTGATACAAGACAGACCATAAGCTATTTCTGTGTGATTTTTTTTTTTTTTTTTGTTTGGTCCCATGAAGGGTTTGCATGTAATGGAACAGTTTGATTTGGATTATAAATTTCAGAAAGGCACTTAATCTCTTCATAATAATTCTAAGCAATAGTGGTTCAGCAATCCTAAAGACATGCACTCTTTTTCTCCTTTAAATAAACAGAAAAAGATGTGTTTGCATGTATATTTATATATGCATGTATAAAATATATATGCAATGAAGTCCCTTGTTGCTTCATGCTAGGTATGTGGCCAGGATGTTTGAACAGTTACAAATAATACCAGGGGGCACAGCAATTTTCATTTCAAATCCCACAAATCCATCAGATATTTTAGAAAGCTTGTAAAAGCTGGGCTCTATTATGACTGTCACTTGCATAACTGTACACTGGAGTTTCATCCAGGAGACAAACTACAGCAGTGCTGTTAATCATTGATAACTCCAGTGTCTGCAGCCTGTCAAGTTTTGTAGCCTAAGATGGCTTTAACGGAGAACAAAGAGAGCCTGTTTTTTTTCCTAACTGAATGGGAGACGCCCGGTTGGGTGCGGAGCCTTTCCCCCAAGGCTGCTAAAAGGCTGCGGGTGGCCGGCTGTGAGCGCATCACCTGGGTGCTCTGCATCTGGTCCCTCGCCTTGCTCACCCACCTGGGGGGGGCCAAAACGGCGACTCTGGGCACTGGCTCTGGCTCCCGTTCTTGGTCTGGAGGCCCAGACCAAGGATATGTCTAGAACTGTCCTGTCTCTCTTTTTTTATCCTTAGAAAGACATCTGGCCTAGGTCTAGGGAGTCCAAGCACTGGAGGGTCTACTGAATCCTGCAGGTAACAGCCTCTGTCACTCYAGCTCGTGCATCCTGTTGAGCTTTGCTGACTTCTGCTTCCAAACTCTGGCTTTTTCTGAGAACTTCRCAGGTGAGGCTGAAAAGCCCTCTCTGACTATAGTCAACAAGCTAACCGGTCTCAGCTTGGTGTTTAAAAGGGAAGTTTCCTAGACCAGGAGTTGTTCTCAGGGCTATTCTGAGTCCTCTCTAGCTTTTGGCATCTTTCAGTGCAGTGTCCTCGTGCAGTTCTGAAGTTTTTATTATAGGGGAATTACCACGAATCTGCTGTCCATCAGGAGCAATGGAAATACTGCCATGCACTGTGGAAGGAAGCAGATTAGCTGACCTCTTGATGTCTCTTC
This sequence comes from Apteryx rowi, assembly GCF_003343035.1. Taxonomy (NCBI): domain Eukaryota; kingdom Metazoa; phylum Chordata; class Aves; order Apterygiformes; family Apterygidae; genus Apteryx; species Apteryx rowi. Next base: position 244,786 of record NW_020450684.1, on the reverse strand, counting down.
TGGCCTCATAATTTTATAATTGAGCCATAGATAAACTGTGGTGCCCCACAAGGGGGTAGGCCAAATCTTTACTGTGTGCATGTAATTAAGGTGCTCTGAAATGAACCTGGAGGTCCTCACCTCTCCCGGATGGATGCAGAGCAGTTCAACTCCTAACTAATTGCCTAYATTACACCTTAGGTAGCTGTCTAAAGCAAATGGAGCAAACAAATCTCCTGAAGCAAATAGCTGAATGATGGAGCATCAGTCTATTGCAAAAATCAGGAATCAATATTAACTAAAGAAAGATCAAATTTAGTACTTACTGATGTGTAACTTGTTTCCATCTGCAATCATTTGCATGTTGGGTGCATCGAGTTAATTGGTTCAGTTTACAGAATCAACAGGTCATCGTTCCTTCAAGACCATTTCAGGTGTTGTTTTCCTATGATTTTAGAGCCCTGCAGGTAAGTTCAAAACATCATATGGAAAAAAACCTATTTACAGTAGCCAGTGAGTACAAGAGGTTTCTCAAAAAGAAATAAGTAAAGCAGCTTCGTTTTGAAAGCMTGAAAAGTTCCATTGCCTAAAATTAGTGTGAAGATGGGCTATCAAGTGACACCATTGCATGTTTCCAGATTTGACATCGCAAGATTTGGCATCTAAACTCCTGGCGAGGTGAAGGGCAGATGATGGTGACGTGTTGCCAGGAGAGAGATTCTAGCAGAGTTGCTCCAAGCAATGAAGCCAGTTGGAGGCTTTTCAAGTTTGCTGGTCAGAATTACTGTTTTGCAAAATTCAGGATTGCAAAATGCAAATGTGAATCTGTGCTGTGACCACTCCCATCTCTGGAGCGGAAGAGCTTCAATTCTGACTCTAACTCTGCTTGTTCCTGGCACGGGGCGTGCTGTGCTCAAGGTGCATGGCCTGATCCAACCAGCGTCCTGGAGTGTGGAAAAYGTTGCACTGTGAGCAGAGGAGGGGGAATTTGGAATTTATAGTTTATTGATTTGGGCAGGTGGTGGTGAACTTGGGTTGGGTGCTTGTGTACAGTTTGATTTCTGTTTCACTCGACAGTTTGGGCTGAGAGTGCTGGAATTAGCTGGTAAGCACGGCAGTCATGCCAAGGAAAGGCGGGAGCCACGGTGAAGCAGAGCAAAAACCCATAGGCAGGACGGCAGGGCAAGTGGCCTGTATGGTCCTCTGGCTATTTACGTTACAGTGATCTGGGGAGTTTCGCTGTCGCTCTTATCAGCTAAATTCACCAGAAGGGCAGCAATGTCACCAACAAATGTATTCTTTCTGCTGAATACAGCTTGCTCAAGGCTGGCAAAGAGCAGCCTTTTGCCTGTCTGAAGATGTGAGCTGCCCAAAGTTTGTCCGATTTATCACTTGCTGGTCCCTGGGCATTTTATCTTCTCTTTTCCAGCTGTGATTTCCCCCCGCTGCCCAGTTTGGGCTTTGCTTTTTTGCAGCCTTTCAGGAGCTTTTTGATGTGGGTGTCAAAGCAGCTGGTAGGTTAAACATGCTCATGGGTAGATGGGGGGGTATACAAGAGCAATTTCTTTGGAGGTCCCCAAAGCAGCTTTAGATCTGGATTCAGCTTGGTCTGTTCAGCCTGGGTTTGATGTGCTGGTGAACTATGCCAGAAAGCCAACTCCGAAGGCTAATTCCTTCCTTTTATCCAGTACTACCCATCTAAGCTTTGTTGCTCATTCACCCGACACACTGATGTATGTCAAATCTGACTTCTAGTCACTCTGCCTTGGATCAAAAGAGTAAAGTATGTTCATCAGAGTTTTGACCTGACTCCTGACACCAATTATCAGAGAAGCAATGAACTCGCTGGTATTCCTGTGTGGGAGCATTCTTTAAAAGTTGCTTTCAAATCAGATTCTTTTGCAGAAGGTATTAAAAGGTGTTTGTTGGTCAGTGAGAGAGGTGATAATCTCTTCTGACCAGGATGTGTTTCCAAAGGATGACAGATCTATGCCCTTTCACTATTCCTGTCTCCAGCAGCCTGGGGTGACCAAACATCCTGATTTAGCTGGAACTGCCTCAGAGTCGGGGATCTTTGCTCTGAYATCCTGAACACTTTTTTCATGGCCTGGTGGGTGTGGGATTGTCTTTACTTTCCCACCAAAATGGAGATGCTGGAGATTATCCAACCCCAGGCCTCCACGTTGTCACCCCCTTGAAAAGGGCATATCTCGTAATGTGACCAAATGCTGGGAGCCTGTCCTTTTCTTCTGATCTGTTTTGGATTCTGTCAAGAGTTTAGAAAAGCAAATTCTTCTAAGTTTTACTTGATTTGGTCATGCTAAGCTAGTCCTTTTATGTATTCTGCAGCTCACATAACACAGACTGGGAGAGAGAAAATACAGCTGGGAGTGACACTGGCTGTCACAGGAGATGTTTCTCAGTTGTACATCCATATGGCTCTGTGTAGCCTAGTCTGTAGCACTAATATTATTTGATCTCCTCTTTATTTCTGCTGGTTTATGAATATGTTGCTCTCTCCTTTTGCTCAGATGTTGCATCACCTATGGTTTTCCCCTTCCATTGGAGACGCTCTAAAAGTGAACAAAGATCTTGGCTCCTCTCAGCTGAGCTGCTCCTCCCACCCTGCAAACTCAGGATGGGTTGTGCTGCAGGCAAGATGGGGAGCTAACTGTTTGGAGGTGCCATCACTGAATTCTTCTGGTGCCACCTGTGCAAGAGCTATTCCCCTTTTCCAGCTGCCTGGAGTCCCAAAGAGTGGTGGAGAGTTACTGGGACACAGCAGTGTCCAGCCATGATCTCTCAAAGCAGGGGGAGAGGAAGGAGATGGGTAGCAAAGCTGTGCTGGTGGATGGTTTCACTGGGAGACAACCAGCCAAGCTCAAGTAGCTTTCCAACTCCTTTCTGTTGCAAAGACTCTGGGAAACGGGAGAGAGCCTGGCCCTGAGTTATCACACTAGCTCAAAGTGCAATAGCAGCTGTCCTATGTAACACATAGCACTGTGAAAGGCATAGCCGAGCTGGACTTTCCTCCTGTCTGAGATGAGCTCTCTGTTCAGTTTCTCCTTCTCTGCCTCCCTGATGAATGGTGAAATCAGGCCTATGGGACGTATTGCTCCTCACAGCAGCAGTCACCTGTGGAAGGATCCAGGGTAGGTTCTCAATCCTTCATATGAATCCCTTAATGCAATTGAATTTCTCTGTGCTTTTTGGCTTTAACATCTCAAAACTGCCACTGTTTTTTTTAGGAACGTTTTTTAGTGATATCGTGTGTCTMTAACACTGAAAACTTTGCTGGAAAGGAGACCATGAGACAACAATGCCCAGAGCCAACTCTATTGGACATTTAGAGAAGACCATTACAAATTAGAAAATTTCGACAGAATTGTAAAATGCCCTAGGACACATTCCACCCGAATGTCAGTCACTGTCACCGCTGAAACTAAACCAGCCTAATCAGTATATTCCTACTATGCATTGCATGAATGATGCATAAGGTTGCTTTATGTTTGCTTCTGGTGCAGAATAAGGTGTTCGGACCTGTGCCTATTTCTTATACTGACATTGAGAGTCTCTGCCCTTACGTGCTGCGAGGGCGATCAGATGGGGGTGAGTTCTCTTGGTGACTGAGTTTCATGGAGGAGAAGAGACACTAGAGTCCTCCATGGAAGAGTTAATCCAATCTCTCCTTCCAGATGCAGGAGGGAAAACAGGAATATGAGGAGGAGGGATGGAGGCTTGCATAGGTAATTTGGTCATTAATAACAGACAGTTTGCTTGTTGCCAGGCTCTCCCTTTTATTCTCCTTTTTATACTCATGAATCTGCAAGATGTTGGGCAGCTGCGATCAGGGGAAGGTATCGGGCATCCTGAGGTTCCCCAACCATCCTCCAGGATTCGGGTGGGTGAACCTGCACCTGGGCAAATATTTATTCATCTTGTCTTGTGAAGTACTTTGTTTCTGCATGAATACTTGCAGTTCTGAAATCCTGAACACGCAATCCTAAACTCTCTGCCATGCTGCTGCCACCCTAATCCTCATGCTTTCCTGAATGTTACAATCTAATAGATCAAGAAAGTAAAGGTATCTGCTAGCAGTTAGAAGCTGCTTTTTGGATCTCCACCTTCAGCTTTGCCACTTTCTTCCTTTTTGCTCTGCACAACCCCTCCTGCAGAAATGGACCCGAACAACTTGAGCCCAAATGCCAAACGAGAGAGTAGCAGAGGAGCAAGGGGAAACGTGTTCTTCGCTTAGCCTGTTTGCGAGTTGCGTTTCGGGCTCCTCTGAATCCCGTCGTCACTAATAAAATGGCAACAGCCTGCCAGCACTTAGAACAGAGCAGCAGATTTTAAAGTTTAAGGCTACTCTGATCTCTGTTAGACTGGCTGCATAAAACAGGTCATTGGATTTTATCCAGGAACACAGAATAATTAATTATGCATATTCTGTCCTTTCTGCCTCCGCAGGTACTTATTTTGTCACTGTCTGATCTGCCTTTTTATTGGCAACTGCTTCAATTAAATTGGAAAGAGTAGTTTCAGTGAACATAGGGCATCCACTTTAGCCTTGAACTGCTGATCAAAGCCCACTGCAGAAACCCTTTCCCTGGGGTGGGATAAAGAGAAGAAAGGGAGAGAGCTGGCTAAGAATTTGGTTTTCCTTCCCATATTGTTTTTGCAATTCCTGCTTTCTCCTGTCTTAAATCATGATAAGTTTAAAATTGAAAGTGTCACATACCAGTAAAACATCCCACCCCTTCCCCAATTAGCTTGATCAACACATTTTTGTGGATAATTCCAAGGCGTTTTGTTTCAGTGCTGTTGTTTGTATAAGTGGATGAACATGCCAAAACCAGAATAGCTGTATCGCRTAAGAAAACAAAACCTTTTGTTTTGAAAGCATTCAAACAGGACTCAAGAGGGGGGAAAAAGAAAAAACGTTCAGATGGTAAACCGTGGATCAACTCATGTAAAGCACACTTTCCTTGCAAACAATTTCATTTCTGATAACATAACCATTTTCAGAGAGAAGATTGTTTCATTGAAAATTCCTCTGTAGCTCCAGCAAAAAGGTATGTGTGCAGAATCGCAGGATCATTTTGGGTGAGGAGAGACCTCAGGAGGTCATCTGGTCCAACCCCCTGGCCGGATCACTTTGATAACGGATCAGTTTGCTCAGGGTGAGTAGTCAGTGAATAAGTGAAAGGTATCATTTCATTTTGGGAGTTACTCTCTCATGTAATACTGGGCTGTTAAAAAAAGCCCCTGTTTTATAAAGGATGCAGCTGTTTGTAAATAAAACTCTGTAGTCCTTAACRAATATGAAACTGCAACACAGGTAGGATTTTGGACTTTCAGGGTTGTACAGAGATTTTCAGATGTACTTTTGCAGTGCTTTTCCAGCTAACTGGTTGAGCATCCAGCCGTACAACCCAGTGACCCATGGAAATACTGGCACTGACTCTTGCGCACAATGAGCACATAGTGTGGTGGTATAAAAACCAGAGACAAGCATCTGGCTGTGGAGCCAGAGGTGTGTATCTTTCTGCAATTTGTTAAATTATCTGGGCAACCGTGTGCGCATCTCTGGGGAACTGTATTTAAAGCCGCTCTGACCTCTACCCAAGTTCACCGAACTGCCTCGATAGGTCAGCCAGCAGCCAGAAAACATGAGAAGGCTGATTACAGCTCCCGTGCAAGCAAGCCTGCTATGCGGTATATTCCTTGTGGACTGTGTCAAATAACCAGACCGGGTGCTCCTACCTACTGAACAGAAATGTGATATTTGGGTAGACTTACCTAAAGGCAGTTTCTCCAGGTCTCTGTCCTAGGCTCTAGCTCCTGTTCAAAGGGGAACGTTGGTTTTGTGTTTCCTCTGCCAGGTGAAGATGCTGTTACTGTAAAAGCATACCAGATGTCTGGTTGAAATCAGCACGCAAAAGGACTTTATCGAGTTTGAGACTCTGGTTCATGTACGTGATCGGCACACACGCCTCTGGTCTTAGTGCTCTTTCCTCGCTAGGTTGCTACGTGACAGATGAGAGGGGTTCTCCAAGGACAGGTCCTAGCTGCACCCTCAACCTAACAAAATCCTGTAGCTCTTGAGGCCATGACTACCCTTGGGCTATCATCTTTCTGTTGTTCAGTGCATGCGATCAGCAGGGAATGTGAGGTGCTGGTGGTCGGCTGCTCCTTCTCTGGGCTGATGTGGGTGTATTGCAGGCAGCTCAATGTACAGGGAGCTGCTCATGCAAGGAGAGGAGATGATATCAAGACAGCATGAAATACACATCCTAGAGCAGGAGGATCTGCYATAAACAGAGGCAAAGCTTGATGGAAAATATTGCAGGTTGTGAATGAAGCTGGTGTACAGCATCAAAAGATGAAGTAAGGACTAGACATATGGTATACGTAGGAAGCATGGGGCATGTGGCTAAGGCACGAAGCAAATATTGGAGAGAATTATAGTTATGTGCCAAAGCTGAAAAAAACCTACAAAGGGAAGAAAGGCAAAGCATAAAATGGGCAGTGCAAATGAGCCTCAGTTGTGGTACAGTTGTATACCAGATGACAGTGGAGCTACTGGAGAACGTGTGCATCAGATAAGGCACCTTCCAGAGGGCTGACGCAGATATCCCTTCAATCATGCGTGAAGAGGGGACCAGACCATGCTGGGACTGGAAACATCGCGCACAGCTAAGGACAGCCTTGACACAGCATGACGTGAACGCACGTGCTCCCAAAGGAGCCAATGCACCGGACGCACAGACGCTCCTTGGAGATGGCAGGTGACCTAAGTGCACAGGCCATGTGCAGGGGGGTGGAGATGGGGAAGATGATGCACAGACATGATGCATACRTGAAGATGACCATTGTCTGGAGCACTTGCCCAGTATGTCCAGGTTGGGAACAGAGATGAGCATAGATATACGTGTGTGGGAATTAAAGGGATGCAATGTTTAAATTTAATCTGTTTTTCCTCTGAGACAGCGGAGTTTACAGAACCTGCTGCTCCATCCCTGGGAGTGACCACAAAGCTGTGCAGTGCAAAGCAAGATGCTGAGACTGGATGCCTGAGACCTAGCAGTACTGTAAAAAGCCAAACAGATGTTTCAGCAGCAGGTAGAAACATCTGGTTATCTGTCCCTCGTATTACCAATGTCAACATTGTGTTTGTCTGGATGGTTAGGGGGGATTTGGAGCGATGCAGGAGCCTCTAGCGTGGTGCTCGCTTCCTCCCAGCTGATGCACAGGCAGTACCAGTCAAAGGCTTTGCAATTGCACAAGATGCTCACTCTGCTCCTGCCAATGCGCTGGAGACAAATGGGCCGGATGGGAATAACGGAGCCAGCCAACTTTACATCTGTTGAGAACTGCCCTCTTATAAGCCCAGGCTTTCTGTGCATGCACAAACACACGCTTTCTTTTTAACTAACTAATCCCATCTTTCTCCCTTCTCTTTGTACACCAGACCGGCCTGAGCCGCTAACGGCAGGTGCAGGGAAGGCAGGCAGGCTCTGTCCCATTTTGTCCTTCGCACAGCTCTGCCAGCGCACCTCTGCGTGGGAGACGGCGTCAAGGCACCCTCTCAGGCACGGGGACAGTCTATAATAGGCAGGCAGGCGAAGGAGGCTGGTGAGTGCCGCTGCTGACATAAAAGGAGACACCGCTGGGGGTTTCCCCTCCAATACATCCCTGCTCTACTGCCGGTTTGGACAAACACAGTATTTCTTGGAGACGTGCCCAGCTGGTGGAGCACCTCATGAGAATGATCTAGGGAAAGGCAGCAAAAATGATGCTTAATGATGCTGAAAATGCAGCATGAAAGCTGTATTAGTGCTTTTGGTGGAAYTGGGGAGCGAAGGCTGTGACACCTATTCTTGCAGTGCATCCCCGTGCCAGAGTCGCCCCCCCCCCCCCGGCAGTGTGGGATACCCCCGGCTCCTCCACCAAACTCCTCCTGCCCTAGATCGCAGCACTGAGAAGGGGTGCAAGCCTGTTTGCACCATCCCCCAAAAGCATTGGCTCCAGCTGGTTTGCGGGGAGGGAGGTGAGGGGATAAGCTGCCGGACAGTCGAGGAACACAAGCTCAAAAAGAGGTTTTAGCTCTTGTATCTTACCTGGTAACGCTGAGCGATGGCTGGAGGTCGCAGCGCTGCGCTCCCCGCTCCGCAGCTCTAAAAGCTTGTCTCTACATCTTGGGTTTGGGACCCTTCCCTACAAGCGGCAGGGAAAGAGTGGGCAGGAACCGATGGCATGCGCCAAAAATACCGCCTGCCCCACGGCTCCTAAAGGTTTTCTCTGCTCTTACAGGCTGGGAGAAAGGGGGTGCTCAAGCCGCCAGACACACCGGCGGGCACGGTCTGCATTGCAGGGGATCCCTGCCAAGGGGAGACGGAGCGAGGGAGGGCATGGATGAAGCCTGCAAGCTTYAGTGAAATGGAAACCTTGCTCTGGAGGGTTGCGCGGGGCAGGGCAAACCTCTACTGGCAAACCCGTGCAACTGCGGGGAGCGCGCGGGAGGCAAAACCCCGGCCGCTCGTTGGCTGCCTCTGTTGGTTCCTGCGTCCCCAGGGACTGGCGGAGCCCCCACCCCTCATCGTGGCAGCTGCGGGGTCTCTCTGAGGTGTCCTTGGTTAAATAACACTTCCTCTGTGTGCTGAAAAGGACCCTGAGCACGGTTTGAGGAAGTGGTCCAGCAACCTTGCTTGCTGTTCCTGCTGTGCTGTGGCTTCTTGTCCCAGGTCTTCTCAAGCCCTGACGTGTGGCAGCGCCCCATTCTTCTTAGAGAGACGGGTGCACCTACCTGTACATGCACACACACGCACACGCCATGCTTCTGATTTCTTGTGCCCCCTGTGACTCTGCTCACTTCAAAGAGCCTCTGCCAGCAGAAGGTGCCCAAGCTCTTTGCAAACCTGAACTCTGCAGTGCAACCATAGTCATTTACACTGAGAGCAGCAGCAGAAAGAGCCCCTGCCTGGCCCAGAGAGGAGAGGGCACTGCTGGGGGAATAGCTCTGAGACCGCCAAAGCCAGTGGGCCATGACTGTGCTTTAAGTAGAGACCATGCACCAAGGACCTCTGTGGGCCCCGTGTTTCATTTCTGGCCCAAGAGGTTCCCGTGCCTTTGCCTCAGATACCCCTCTTTAAGCTTTGCTTGCCTGGTGGGGTTGTAAATATAGAACCGCAAGCCTTGGAGTTTTTTCTCCAAACATGTCCCTCCCATCTTAGCGTAATCTGTGCRATTCCTCCAGCTGCTCCTAAACATGGTGTGACCTTTTTTTCCCTTCCCTTCCTTTCCCTTCCTCCCCCCACGTGCACTCCCTTCCCTTCCCTTCCCTGCCAGCATAGCGGCCCACGGGGCCAATCGGCTCCTCCAGACGATCAAATGTCACTATAACTTGAGAGCGGCATCACCTTGGGGCGCGTGCAGATCCCCAGCTTGTGCCCTTCGGCAGGGAGCTCGGCGCTTCTCTCCTCTTCCTCCTCCCAGGTAAGCTGAGCTCCGGCAAGGGGCGTCRTGTGGGTTCGAGCCCGGGTTTGAATGGGGAGGCATCAGGGGARGGGTGCCGGCAGCTGGATCCGGGCTCATGCAGAGCGCTGAGCCTCCTGGCTAAGGAAAAGGCACTTTTCCTTCCTGGCTTGGTGGGGATTTGGTWTGGCATTGCTCAAGGCTCACGTTGCCCGTGGGGACGCAGGTGCTCTGATCTTGAAGGAACTTGCAGGAATCGGTGGTGGGGAAAAGACTCCTCCAAAGCAGAGAGCCTGAGCTTGAGAGTGAAGTGACTTCTCTAGGGGCAAAGGAGACACATGTAGCGCATAGGAAAACTCCCTGCAACAGCRTGAGGCAAACGTTTGCTGTGTCACTGGGAAGAGGGAACAGCTGAGGCTGGAAGGATGGCGTACAGGCACCGGTGCTCATCAGGGAGGTTTCCACAGCCACGAAGGGCTGCTGGATATGGGAGCTTAAGGGACAACTGAAAAAGAGGAGCGTGGTCATGGAAAATTCCTCTTTTCCAAAGAAAGAAAGATAATTGAAAAAGAAACCATGTGCRTGTACAGTGGTGCAGGGGGAGAGGAAGTGATTGTAAATTCAGTGTTTGTAAAATGCTGCTTTTGTGAAGCTGGCGCTACTTCGAACCCCTGTGCGTTGCTGACCTGACTGCCTGGAAGGGGTTACTGCCCCACGGCAGCTCCCTGGCTGGGGTGTCCCCCAGGAGCCCTGAGGCCCCTGGCCACCACGGTGGCATCTTGTGGAAGGGCAACRCTGCAAGCCAGCCCGGGCTGGCACGGCCACCTGGAGGGTGGTGGCACGTGAAGACACGGGGGGTGGCACAGCAGCAACTGCCCTACTGCTGAAGAAAGAGTGTGGTAACGAGCGTAGTGCCCCCGAGACCCCCTTTGCCAGGCCTTTGGTGGGGCAAGCGCGTGATGCTAATGTAGCTGCGTCTGGCCTTGCTCCTGGCCTCAAGGGAGGATGAGCTTCAGGGATGCAAGACATTTGTTAGACCAGGACATTAGCTGTTTGGACAGGAGGAGCTCCAGCAAGCCGGCAGGGCTGCAGGCAGCTGCCGAGGGCTGGGGAGGTGGGTGCACACAGCTGGGGAGAGGCAGGGGCTACAAGCTTAGAGAGGGCAACCCTGCCTCCGGTGCTCAGTTCTCTCTTTCAGCCTTCTTGTTCCTAGCAAACCCTATAGATTGGATCACGCTGCCCAGAAAACTTAGCACGTTTTGGGGGCAAGGAGTTGGTGTTTTGCTCTATGTGGAGCGCGCAGCGTGGCGGGCCCTGCACCCTCTGGGTCCCCTTGCTCCGTTGTTACGGTCGTGCTGGGGTGCAGCTGGGGTGTGCAGCTTTCCAGCCCCCATGGGGAGAAACACTCGCTTTGAAACTAGTGAGCAGTTCAGAAATGAAGGGTAAAACTTGGGGGAGGAGGAAGAAGGGCTGGAAGAAATACATATAAAATATTATCAGGCGCATCAGGTTTGCAGATGCTCCTGCCAGGGAAGCGTAGCCATCTGTTTCTTGGTAGGTCGCACCCAGCCTTCTTGCCTAGTAGAGCTATTCCTGCCAGGTCTAATCTTCAGTGCATGTCCGCTTTCTTCCTCCCCTCTTTCGGCAATGCTCTTGCTACCTTGCATCCCTTGTATGGCAGGCCGTGCCTGGCTCAAGGGGGAACATGACTGACGGGCGGGTTATTTCCAGGGATGGCCTCTGAGGTGCAGGGGGCGAATTCCTCCCCTCAGCTGGCAGATGGAGGCATTCTCAGCTGTTAAGATGCTTCTTGGGGTGTGATGACTCTGCTCCTTAAGCCAAGAACAGGACTGTTTTGGGCCGAAAGGGACACAGAGTTCTGAGCAAGAGATGGGACGAGCTGACAATATACTCAGCACGGTCACAGGCCCCCCCCCCCCCCATCCACTTGAATTTGATGAGGAATGGGGTATTTACCTTTCTAGTTGACCCTCTGTCATTCAGAGGGGTAAGCAATAAAATCACTGCATTCCTGTGCTGTTGGAAAGGGAAGGGAGTGTGAGCGTGTGAGAACTTAACTTCTGAATGGAAAAACACYAGTGCCTGAAGAGCTTAAGCAAATAAAATTAGGAAAGAAACATTTGGGGGTTTAAACTTGAATGAAATGCAGGAAATAACTTTTGCTTTCACCTTGAGGGGTAGGAGGAGGCAGGACGTTCTGACTGGCAAAACTTTCCTATCCGTTTTGATTCCCTTCCAAATGGTAGGCATTATTATCTAATTGATTTTATTATATCCTTAAACCTCAGTCAAGACCAGACCCCATTTTCTGCCACTGTACAAACAAAACCCAGTTATTGCCTCAAGGTGCTAACAGCCTTAATCTTAGGCTGCATTTGCTGCGTAATGTACTTTCCACCAAAGGGTAATCCAGAGCAAGCTGGAGTCTTTCCATTGACTTCAGTGGACTTCATCCCAACTGCAAAAAATATTGCTCTTTGTGGATTGCTTTCTTTATTGCCTTCTGGATGTAAATATAGTTTCATTCTATTTGTCGCTTTAATGACAGTTAGCTGCATGGATGGTGCTGAGAATCAAAGAGCCTTTTTGTCTCTCGCAGAGCTTCCAGGTGKCCCATGGTCTTTACCTTGCTCTGGTGTGTGCATTTGGTCACTGGGATCAGCTGAGGTTTTGAATGCCACAGCGTGGACAGTCACGTTGTTCTTTTTTAGGTGAGACCTTTTTGGCTTTCCAGCGAGACCAGCAAGGGCAGTGGTAGTCAGCTATAGCTTTACGTGCCAGGTTGTCCTGACAGAGTGAGCAAACTTGGCTGAACACTCGGCCCAGGGGTAACTTGCAAGGCAGAAGTCTGGGTTTTTTTGTCTCCCTTTCAAGGCAGTGGGATTTCTGCAACTGTTCTTTTAGAGTCTGGCCCATCTCTGCCCAGATTCTGCCGATGCACTTGTATGATTTCCTATTATCTGGGACCCAGAAACCCCCTCAGCGTTGGGATCTCATGGTGTCAGAAATTCTGGTGTTCTCGTTTGGCTTCTATAGCACACTGACAGATGCCTTGCAAAATCCCGCTGGCTTCTGCAGCTCTTAGATCAGCAAATATGGATGGGTCTAGGGGAACAGCCAATGCGACAACCCTCAGCAGCAAGATGTCCTTAAAGCTAGGCTGGAGACTAGATGAGCTCATTCCCATAACTGTTAATAGAAAGCCCAAGCGCAAAGGCTCCCCTTGACTTCAGTGGGCTTGGAGAGAACAACAGGCACTGCGTTATGTGCCTGTCCTGTACCAAACATGAGCTGTTTGCTTTATGTATACGTATGCAGAGCTCTCGGACTGCTTTCTTCTCCAGCATCAGCAGTATTATCCTCTGTGCCACTGGAGTGCTAGTGGTGAGATGGAGGAGGAGTTTAGCCCAAAGCCTTTTAAAAATCCTCTTTTTTTGCTCCCCCTTTGGAACAGTGAAATCTGTCTGTAAATTAAAGGCAGAAGCCATGGGAGGATGAGGCATAGCCCTGAGTCTTATAGATCACATACTTTGGAAGAAGCCAGTAGCTGACCATCTAGGACTTTTGCTCCGCATGCTTTTGCCAGTGCAAGCTCTGCAGTCCTGCTGTATAAAACAACATTATTGTCAGATGTTATTAGTAATAACCTGAATAATTTTTGGAGGCAGAAGTGAGATTACAAAGTTATCATTTTGCTAGCCACTGTGCAGATAGCCTTTATTCTGAAACTCTGATGATCTAAATGAAAAAGACAAGGGGAGAAAGGCATCTAAATAAGTAACAGAAGAACCAGCATGAATCGATACCAAAGAAGCACCTTTTGCAAGCTGAAATTTCACCTAGAGATGGATTTCACCCCAGCAGGGYGAGACCCCTGAAGTGCTCTGGGCATTGCTGTTGCACCGGTGGAGTGGGCAATCAGAGGTGCCCAGTTAAAAGACAGCCCTATAAAAGCCTGGGATCAAGAGACCACTGAGCCCAAAGCTCGTGCGTCCCAGCCAGGAGTTTAATCACAGGTTTCTTCTGTGTCTCCCCAGAGATGGGGGTCACTGTAGAGCTGCAGGCCTGAGGGTACGTGGAGGGAGAGTGAGATCCTGCAGCAGATCAGTCTCCCCTCCTGTTGCTCGCCCCTGCTGGCACTGCCTTTGCAGCAGTGGAAAAGGGAAAGAGGACAAATGAGGAAACGGAACAAAAAACGCTGGCTGTTTATCACTGCTTAGGATATGGAGGTTTTAAATCCTTTTGGTGTTTACATGTGGTGTCCAGGATCATTGCTGGGGAACGGAGAGAGGGTCCCTTATAGGGCAGGGCTGGAGCCTGCGGGATTACTGTATTCCTCTGAAATAGAAAGCTGCTGAGCTGCAGTTGTTCCTTTTGAACCCATATCAGTCCACCTGCTCCTTCAAGACATCTCTCATATATCAGCTGAGTAACGAACTCATGAAAGTCACGGTTTGGGTTTCCCAGTGAGGAGGAGCCTGCTTTACTAATTTAAGACCTGTCGCCGATCTAAAGGACGTTTCGGAGGGCCCTTCCCCACCTCCTTTCTCCTTGCCTTGGGGCAGCTAGTGCTTTTAAGAGTCGTAGTGTTATGCAGCTGCCATGATAAAGYTCTGCACGGTGTGCAGAACGCAACATTGGTGGTTCAGCGGCATTCAAAGACGATGCTCTCCCAGTTCAAGATTTTTCCTACCATCCCTCACTAGCGAATCATAGCACCAATACCCACCCTGATGCTACAAATTATACAGTACTCCCCAAYTAGCAGAGCTGCTCTGTCTTGCTCCAGCTGAGGCTCTGACATATTTGGGGCCTGGAGAAGATGGGCAGAGTCGCCCTGTCCAGCCCTTGGATTTTTCAGGGCTGTATTCCCCCTTCTCCAGCTGTTTGGGGCCATTGGCCTGTGCTTAGCCTGTGACTCAGACTGCACAGAAGTGCAAGCAAAATAAGAGCCACTGATAAATTTTTTTCTGCCATATGGCACAAAGTTTTGTTGCAATAAATACAACTGGTTATRTTAATGTGGATTGTCTAACCGTGAATTTGGCCAGTTTTCATCCTAAACTAATAGGGTTATTGTTCATTCATTAATCAGCTGTATAAGCCAAACACTATTACCTAAAGGTACTTATTTGACAGCTTCCTGGGTATATCTACATTTTCCTGTTATTTTACTAGCTCTGACTAATGCTTTGGAGCCAGTGTCCTCCCACTAGCACAAAAGAAGGAAAAATTTCTTTAGTCTTTTTGGAGCAATGCAAATGTCAAACGGGTGTGAGAGGACACCTTGGCCTGCTCTGGTCTCCGTGAACTTTGGGCGTCTTTGTAACTTAAAGCCAGGTSTGGATCTGAACTTTTCACCTCTTGAGCCTGTCCGTGCTAGGAGGCTGAATTGATGGGGCTTATCTTTCCAGATGATCTYTTCCTTTTCCCTCTCCTTCTCATTTGACCTGGCTGGCCGAGGTCCGGGTTGCTCCAAAAATGGCAGTGTTGGTGGGGGATTGGCTGGTGTGTAGGGAATCAGATGCCTTGCTTTTTTCGTCTTCAAATGTCAACCCATCTGCTTCTGCCTTAGAATTTTTTAGAAGGCTCTCTCGCTAATAACACTTTTTTTTTTTCTTCCTTTTCATCTTTTGTCTAGAAACTCACTGACAACATGTCTGATACCGAGGAAGTGTAAGTAGAGAGAAACCCGCCTGCACGTTCATCTGTTCGGCTCGGCGCAGTCGAGAGGGTTTCGCTGAGCGGGGAGCCTCAGCTCTGGGCACTCAGCGCCTGGTCTGAAGCGCCCCGAGTGAGGACATGCAAAGAGCTTCTTGGCTCTGGGTATCAAAAGGTCCATCGCAGTTCACCTGACGCTTTCCCCTTCCRACACTCGGAGTCCTCCAGCCGCTTTGAGCCCACTCAGCCTGTCCTGGGTGGCTGTGGCACTACACCTAGGGGAGGCTGAATAAAACACTCAGCGCAGGAGCCATTTGCAGCCTGATTTAGTAAAGCTAGGGTAACACGACCAAACCGAATGGCGCCGTTCATTTATACATCAACAGGTACAGAGTTTTCATGTGGGGTGGGTGGGAGATTTAGGGCAATCGTGGGACCCCGGGCATCATAGGCAGGAAGGAGATGAGACCGTGAGACTGGCGTTGTAACAGTCGTGGGATAAACACGAAGCACCGTCTAGTTTATCCCGCACTTCCACTGGAAAGTCCAAGGATTTAGGGAGCCTGTGTCATGGCTGGGCTGGGCTAGGCTGGCTTGATCAGTACGCCAGTGCTTGCTTGCAGGAATCGTTTTTTGCCCTTGTGGTGGCAGGATTATTCCTGGGTATGGCTCTATATGCACAAGCCCATTTTGCAGAACATTATTTAGGAAACAAAACCGAAAAGCAGTCATTTTACTAATGTAAAAACAGATGGAAGGGAGAATGGGGGAAAGAAGAAACAACGTAGATTTTAAAGGTGCATTAGGTTGCAGCAACACATGGTTTCAAGCTTCGTGATAATATGCAGCAGAGAAATATTTACCTTTCAACATCCTTTTTTCCCTCTCTCACAGGGAGCACGGAGAGGAGGGTAAGTCTTAAATCTATCTCTCACTGCTTCAGTGCAAGTCTGCAGTATTCAGTGGCCGTTTCTTTTTTTTTTTTTTTCCCTCAGCAGATGTGAACGTATGTACTTTCGTGCGCGTCCATCAGTCTGGCTGTCACTAGCTTCTGGTGATTTTATACTCCTTGTGGTGCTTTAGCTGCGTTAAGTACCCTGGCCAGGCAAGAAGTATGCGGGGACGGATGTGCTGCGCTGGGCCACGTCTGCTGGCACTGCCCGGGCTTGAGCCCGGGGCTTTTGTCCTCTTTGGGGCAGCTGCTAGGTTTTTTTTTTTATAAGGGGCACTGCCATCTGCTGGCAATTTATTTTAAGGGTTTTGTATACAGAGCAAAAATACTGTCTGTTTTTAAAATACAGACACATACAATATATGCTATATATATATATATAAATGAAYAATATATATATAGCAACATATTTTTTCTTTGCTATTTTTTTTCTTATATTCAAAGGCTCTCTGACACCTTTTCCCATCTAAAGCACGTGTATGCCTGAGTTCCCATTGCCCAAGATAAAATTTGATGGAATATTGCCCTCTTCCCATCAGCTTTCCTCTCCTTGGACAACAGCTCTTTTTTCTCAAAGCCACTTTTTGATTTCTTTGCTGTTTTGGAAGTGGTCTCCCCGAGGGCATCTTGTCATGTGTCCCGGTGTCCGTAAAGGGCTCTTCGTTGTGGGTGACATCCTGCTGACACGTCGCCGGTTGTAGTCTGTGCTCAACGCTAAGGCTTGTGGTTGATTTGTCTGCCTTTTTTTTTTTTCCTTTATTTCAATGCAGAGGAATATGAAGAAGAAGGTAACAAAAAACTTGGACTGTAATTTATCTTTCTCTGACTCTTGATCCTACCTTTTCTTTGTCTGTATTTCACCCTTCTCTTTGGCACTTGCCACTAAAGGTGAGCTGAAACACTTGATCGGTAAATTGGCCCAAACTATAAAACCAGTCAAATGTGGCCATAATGTCCGGCACTTTCCCAYTCTTTTGAAACACAGTGTTTGTTTCAGCCATAATAGAGACTGAGGATGTTATAAAGCTCATAGCTAAACCGAGAGATTAAACCATCCCCGAATTCAGGGCCTCTTGGATCTGGGACTGGCACAGAACCCATAAAACACATAGGAGAAATCTTGAAATTCCAATTTTGGCAAAACCTCTACTTAGCAGGGGGGTTGTCTAAAGAAAAAGCTTTTCACGAGGAGGTTGGCTGCAGTTACAAAAATAGTTGACTAGGATTCTTGCTTGTTGCTTTTTTCTCCCTGTCAAAACCTGTCTGGGGGCAATGGATCATCTCCCCCCCACACACACACGCACAGAGCAGCATCTGGAAAATAAAGGATACAAATCCTTTTTGTAAAAATGTATAAAGAGCTCAGCAAAATTCTTTCCACTTATTTGATTGAAATTTGCCCCCCCCCCCATATTTCCCCCTCAACATTTTGAGATTGAAAAGAGCAGGTTGTCCAGCCGCTGAAGAGCACCAGACGTTCTGCTAAGATGGATGGAGAAGGCGAGGCAGAGACTTGACTGGCAAAGATGAAGTGTTTTAGTTCACCTTTAGCTGGCAAAAGGTGATTTGACAAGCTGCTATAGACGTATAGGAGACTTGAAAAGATGGAGTATGAGAAGCCCTTGCCATCCCTCAACATCTTCGCCTGAGCTGTTTCACCTCTTGTAGCTGCCAGGGAGGGAAAGATCTCAGGGCTGTGCTATTGCTGGTGCTGGCGCTCACATGTTGGCTGGGTGCTTTTGACACGTCGGCTTCAGCTCAGGCAAGCGTAGCTGTAAGCTGTTGCGCCTCGTTTTCCAGAGGCGTCATGGGAGGAGACTCCTGGAACAGAAACGAGGGCCCAGATCTGGTCTAATGTCCACAGGGGTTTCGCTTTCTCTCAAGATTTGACTCTAGTGTCCAAGACAGCTTCTAATAAGGGCTCAAGAGGAAAATCCTTTTTTTTGGGAGGTGGAGATATTTGAACTTTGAGGGTATGAGACCAGCTTGGAGGGGAAAAGACTTTCCTCTTGTGCAGAAATTTCCATCTTAAGGTTTTTATACAGGCCAGTTTTTTATTTGCCACCAGTTCTCCCAAATTGCTGCAACCAGCTAATTTCTGTCAGTGGTGATGGGAGCAGARATGCAACTGCAGATTTGCTCAAAGTAGTTCCTGCCCTAAGATATGTTCTCCTTATGTCTCCACCCCAGCATTGCTACTGGTGGGATCAAGGGCTTAAAAAAAGAAATACAGAAACCATATCCATAGTAGAGCCCTCCAAATTCGAGAGCCCCTTGAGCGTCTTCCAGTCTCTAACGGTTGCCTGCCTGGAGAGGCAGATCCAGCCTGACGCCGTGGGAAGGGCCCACAGAGAGCCAGGCACAGACCCCGTGGTGGGAGCAGGTGCTATTCATGCTCCATGCTTCTTCATGCCTTGTCAAACATGCAAAGAGTGAGTGAGCACAGGGTGTCATCAGTACAGACAAACTCTCTGAAGAGGAGAAGGACTTCTTCCTTTTCTGCTTTGTCCTTTCTTACCTAATGTCCTTCTCTGGGGTTTCAAGAATTTCATTATTAATATGAAATTAATAGGCAGGTGATTATTTCTCTACTTCTTTAATCTGCATGGCCATCTCCTCCAAGGTGTACCCTCCTATGGTTTTCCACTTCTGCTTGACCTTTGTGTTGTCTTCTGAAATCATTCATTTCCTTGCCATATAACTTCTTTACATCACCTTCTAACCACCTTTTCTCCAGGCCATAGCTCACTAGATGACAAGTTTCTAACAGTTTTCCGTTTCATTTTCTCGCTTGCTGTTGCTTCTTGTTCCATGACACTTGCCCCCTGAAGCTCAGGAAGAAGGTATGTGACATGGCTTTTGGTTTTGGTGGAATCACTTCCATTATGTCACTTATTGAGCTGGTGGGAAACTGGGTCTGGTTTTAGTTGCCAAAATAAACAGATGGCACGTATATGGAATCAAATATGTATTTGTTTCGACCCAACTTTTCTACTGAACTGCTTGACTTTTTTGTCACAAATATATCAAGTCCCTTCCTTTTTCTTCAAAAGCTTATGATTTTTAAAAGGGGAGAAAAAAAAACTTTCAGAATTTATGCCCATCTGTTGCAATTCAGGAATACATTTCTTTGGAATTTCAAAATTTGATAAATGTTCTTTTAGCAGCTTAAGAAAGAACAGAAAAAAGAAACATCACAAACTTATTTTCGGTTAAAATTTGACTTGTGATGAAATTTAGGGAAATTTTAACCAGCTCTAATAGAGAATAAAATAATGGATGCATCTTTTACATGCTTTTCTTTTGTGACCATATTCCCATGTTTCAGTAACAATTATAACCCTGTAATATGCCCATATGAATGTTATTAATTCTTTCTCATCCCATAACTCCATAATTTTGTATTCTTACCCAYCATAATAGCCCTGGGAGCTTGGAAAACCTCAAGGTTGTTTAAATGAGATATTTCTTGTTTTAATTTTCTTTTCCCTCTCTCTTTATTCCGTGATGTTTCCCACCCATAGAAGAAGTTCAAGAAGAAGGTATGTGAAACAGCTTCCYGTCCCCTCTCTTTCCCATTGCAGGGCTCAGTGTTAACGTGCACTTCGTTTTGCAAGGTGATAGAAGAAAACAGAAGGCAGAAGAAATGTATATTTTTGGTGACAAACGATGCCACACATGACAACGTTTGCTTCCCGCGCGTCTCTCCATTTCTACAAAAGCAATATTTGCCTGCTTAACGAGGCACTGAGTGCTGGGGCACATGTAAATGCTCTGGAGGCAGCTTGCCCACAGGTTATCAAACCGTTTGCAGACAGAGGAATTATTTTTTTCCCTTACACCAGCTTTCTCTGACATAGCTCAGGGAACTGGCTGTAGCTCCTCCTGGCCTTACACCGGTGTGCGAGCGCCCGTTTGCRGGTGGCACCGAGGGCGCCTCACACCCTTGGGGGTGCGTGCGGACACCGCCGCTCTGCCTGGCGGTTTCAGGGAGGGAAAAAGCCCAGGAAACGCGGATATCATCCCCTGGCACGGACCGCAGCAGGTTCCACGGTTGATTTTTAACCCTGTGTGCTTGTAACGCCTGCGAGGGAACAGCTGAGGTCTGGCTACCGTGGTTGATATCAAACATCAATTGGCTTCTCCTCTGTAGCTTTGCCGGATAATAATGAGATGGATTTTAAAATCGAAATCCATCTGTGGCAAGGTATGTGTATAGCTGTGTGCTACATAATACACATTATGTAATATATAATATTATATATAGCATACAGTATATATTATAAGTGTATATATTATAATATATAGTATTATATATAATATAAAAATACCTAATACGTACTACACAATGAAGAACTCATTGACTGTACGTAGCTGGGTGCTGCCGGCATTGCCCGCGGCCTTTGCCGGCAGGGCTGAGCAGGGAGCTGAGGCAGAGGCTCACCCTTGGCACCTGGGGCGTTGGGGCCGTGGGCTTGAGGAGCCAAAGGGCGCCCGTTGCATTCGCATTGGAAAAGCTTTCCTTATGGGCTCCCCTGAAACAAAGGTAAACCTGTTCATGCGGCACATCAGCCCTGAACGGTTTGCAGCGTGTTTTCCACCTCCCGAAGGATTTACATTTCTTGCTGTATCTCTGTCTCCACTTCACCTCCTGCTCTGCTTCTCCATTCACACCCTGCATGCTTTCGGACCCCCTGAGCCCCAGCTGAGTAGCGTGAGGCTGTTGTAACCGCGCAGCCCTTGTTCTAACCGTTCTTGTTTTCCACCGCATTGCTTCGGCATTCCCACGGCACTTCCCGCCCGCAGCAGCTCATGAAGCAGGTATTCCGGCTTCGGGAACTCAAGGGTGGTGCGAGAGGAGCGGGACGCAGTCACTGTGCGTTATCGCTTCTGTTATCTTGGCTTTCCGCCTTTCCTCTGCCGCCTTCCCTCCCGTAGACCAACGCACAAGGATGAGCTTGGTGCCCGGAAAGCGGTGCCCGGCTCAGCACGCCGAGCCCAGGCGCCAGCAGGGCAGCAGCTCCCCAGGGCTCTGGCATGCTCCCGCCCTGCCAAATTCACCCGCCCACACGTCTGGGGAGGCTGCGCATCCGATCGGGTCCATGTCTCTGCCAATCACGAACGAAGCCCTCCGCTGCGGGACGAGCGCTCGGGGCGCTGTGCCGCAGATGTAGGGTTTTTCCCCATCTGTTATGTTTTTGCCTGTTCCTTTCATGCCATACAGTTATTTCGTGTCCATGCGTGCCTCTAATTCCCCCCCCTCCTGGCCCTCACTGTATCCTTTACCGAATTAAACTGTCCTCCTCCGACTTGCTCCCTGGCGTGACAGAGCTTTCAGCCTCTGTAGTAATGCATCTCTCCTACTGTTCCTTTGCACTGTTCCTGTCCTGTGGCACTTCCCACCCGAAGTCCATGAGGAAGGTATGTGACGTGACTCCTGAATTCCTGGCTTTCAGAGTAACATCCAGGTTGTGCAGGAATTTCTAAGATGGTTAAAAAGAAAACAGGAGTTAAAAGTAGGCCTATTAATGCGGAATAGAGCTTGCCGCTCTTCTTGTTTGTTCTATTCTCTTCCTTCGTGTTCTGTCTCGGCATTTAACCTTCTGGTGATGCTTCACGGTAACTGTTGCATGGAAAAAAAAACACAGTATGAAACTGTTGGGAAATGTAAACCTCTCAAAAGGGTAAAGATTGAGAAGTCTCCACTCTGAGACTTGTTGGATCGCATTGGGAAGCTTATCCTGGGCTCCACGTGGGGTGGGCCAGGCCTCTAGGCATCCTGCAGGTGTGCTGATACATCTGTCCGTTGCTGCAGCCAGGGACAGAATTTGACCTCATTTATCTGGGAGATATTCTTACAACATCCTCTTCACATGCCCGTTTTTCAGGTTAAACATGCTTGCATGAAGCAACTGGTGATAATTCTTATGCTTTAGCTTTGCAAATGATTAAAAATTATTTTTTTTTCTTGCTCATGCAATAGACTTTCTAGGCTATTGTCTCATGGTAGTAAGCGCAGCCATGTGCCACCAAAAAGATGCTGGCCTCAGTACATAAATCCATTTCAAGTCTGGGCAAGCATCAGCATTGTGAAGCAGCATGCTCTTCCTTGTTTAATACAGGACCGCACTAATGTGTGTTTGAGATGAATGTCATTTGATACGGTAACTAAGATCAGCTTAATGTTTTTAATATCTCAGTCAGACCATTCATTCCTTTCCCTGTGTGTCCTCACTTTCAATAATGCTTCTCGAATCATTATTAATTTTATGTCTCTATAACATATTCTCAGGCATTCGGTTTTAAGAGCGAATGGTTGTTCTGAGTAAACGTTTCTAATGCTTTTGTCTTCCTTTGCATTTTGCTGTGTGACTCTTCCCACCTATTAAAGCTCACGAGGCAGGTATGACGTGACTGGCAAATTCCTCTATTTCTGTCCGAGGTGGTAACGCGTGCAGGAATCCCGAAGGTGGTGAAGAGATGGGGATACAAAAATATCCTCTGCATGCTTACTGACAGCTGCTTCGCTCTCTTCCCTTGATAGTGTCGGATACCCCTGTGGGATAGCCAATATGATGAGTAATAAGCACTAATCACTGTTTTAAATAAATGGGTTACATCAGTTCTTTTCCATGTCACCGCTGGTGTTACCACCAGATAGTCTCCCCAGTGGCGGCATGTATCACCCGGAGCCCAGGTCGAGCATTGCTGTTATTTTTCCTGGTGCTCCAATTTCTATGCCCAAACTATCCGTGCGGATACCAGGTGGTAAAGGGATAGTGTTCCCAAATGCATTTCCGGTCGGGTGCACACCTCGGGACTGGGCTTGGAGCTCCTATGTCCAAGCCACGTGTCTCAGGTCACTCACGCCACCTCCTCCCGCCCCCGGATCACTGTGTGGGAATGAAATTTGCTTTTGCAGAAATGTATACTGAGGTGGAGAGACTTTTTATCTGACATCATGAGTAACAAGAGCGACACTGTTGTGTCTAGTTTTCTGTTGGACTAAGCATTGGGTTAAGTGTCGTTGTTTTGGTTGATTGCAGTGTATCTACAGAAAATGCCAGTTCAGAGAAAAGAAGCATTTGCACACTTTTTCCAAAATAATGGTATTTCCCTGGGTTAATGTGCATTATGCAAAAATGGGCACAGCAGGGTTGCATTTTCACTTGTATAATGGGCATCAAAGGCAAGAGCTGGCAAGACAGTCTGTGCGATTAGCAAAATAGGAGGTGATGTTTACCTACCCCCCCCCAACCCAAACCCACTGTTAAACTGCTCTTCTGGCTGCCTGTCAGCACTTGTCCCGCAGACCAGYGAGCACTGAGGTGGCCAGATTTACCTTCCCGCACCGGTGTGCAGCCCTGCACACCAGTGGCGAAATCCTGGGCCCTAAAGAAATCAATGCCAGCTTCTCCATGCACATTGATTTCTGAAGGAGCTGGGATTTCTATGCACATGAATAAGAACAGGTTGTCTATACTCTTTTCACTCATATCAGACCTGTGGGTAGTGGGCTTCAAATACAAGTAAATCTTTTTGCCAACCAAGGGCCACCAACAGCACTTGTTATGGACATACGTGCTATTCATCCATGGCATTTATCTCCCAGCACTGTCTCCTCCGTCTCCCCAGTTTTGCAGTTCACATCTGTATGTGCCCTCTATTTTTCTTTTAATCTTATTAATGGTTTTTATCCCTTTAATCCCTCCACCCTGGCTTAAAAAAAAAAGTGTAAGGTTTTTTTAATCATCCTCTGTTTCTTGCTCTAATTCTCTTATCTTTCTTTGCATTTCCTTCCCTGCTACTTCCCTCTTAAAGAAGTCCATGAACCAGGTATGTGACTTCTGAATTCCTCTGTATCAATGTGAAGGGTTATTGTGTGCTGCAAATTCAACTGCACGAAGCAGTGGACAGTTTCACAATTGGGCCATTTTCTGAATTGGGACAAAATGGAAACTTTTCAAACAAAAAAAAGGAAAAACTTATTTTACAACTTTTGAAAATTATTTTTTATTTATCAAAATATTTTGATCCAACACTTTCATTTTTTAATCTTTCCTCTAAGGAAGAGTTCAGTCTTTTTAAATGGTTATATTTGAAGTGAAAATTCTTTAAATTCTTTTTGAAATGCCTCTGCAGTGTTGGCTTTTTTGAAAATATGGGGTGTATACCTTGTAATGCAAGAATACAAGTTTGGAATGAAAGATTGTTCCACAGCAAAAAGTGAAAAGATTTTGTTCTAGAAATGTTAATATCTATACAACCTCTTGCGGTTGTGAAAAAGTTTCCTTTTTTTTTAAACAAAATTTTAGCTAAATGTACATGATTTTTGAAACATTGAAATTTAATCGGAATTGATTTCTGATGGAAAATGGTACCAGTAACTCTAATATTATACTCAGGAATTCAAAGTGGTGGAAGAAAATGAGATAAAAATACACATGTTAATGATAAACTGTAACTTATAGCTTCCTTACATCTTCCATCAATAATACTTTCCTCTGCCTGTGATGCATAATAATTAGGATAAGAGCTAACTATTGCATGGAAAATGTAGTAACGTTTTGTTAAACAGATCTTTCAATGTATAAACTGTAATAGTAACCMCTGAACAAACTCGGAGCTGTGTTTATACCACATACAGGAACATGCTAATGTGTATTATCGGGAAAAGCAGAAATCAGACTTGCATAGTCCTCTAAAATGTCTGTGAAAATTATTCTGTGCAATTTTGGACAACTTTATTAAAACAGTCGCATCTCAACAGCAATACATCCCAGCTGTTTCACTCCGTTGTCCATAGAAGGAGACTCTTAGGTTAGATGAGATCAGAAATTTTTCCATGGTTGAAGTTAGTGAGATGAGGGCTGTTTGATTGATTTTGCGTGACTTAACACTTCAACATCCGTATGCATGCTCCTCCTCATTTCCTTCCTAATCTCACAGCTTCTCACTTCACACCCATCTGTCCCTATTTTAACTGTATTCTTTCTTCTCTGTTACCTGTTTATATGTTGCTTTGCACAGATTAAAGGTCCTTGCTGCTGTGTCCCCCATCCCAGCTGGGCCTTTTCCAGCTGGTATTTCGTGAACCACCCATGCACCTTCCAAAGCCCTGTGTGATCATCTCAAGTTTTGACTTACATGAGTTCAAAATTTGGGCCAAACAACAGCATATTAAAGCAATTTGTTTAACAATAAGGCCATACTTACAGCTTCCCCATGTTTTCTTTCTCCTCATAACCATCTGTCTATAACACAAAGCATAACAAAAATAAGATGTAAATATAACAAACTTAGAAGAAAACTTGAATTTTGAAGAGGGCTTCTCCTGCCACTTCTTATTGCTGTGTGATTAATTTGTTTCTTCTTTTATTAATGTTGTTGTCTTTCTATTCCTCTAACACGTTTTAAGTCACAGCCTTGACCAGCACAAGTTCAGAGTTGTTGCCATTGTGTTTCTTGCTCTAATTCCTTTTTTTTTTTTTTCCACTGGCACTGTCCACTCACCAATGCGCAGGTGTGAGACTTCTAAATTCCTGTGTCTTCATCTGAAGCCTCTGTGTACATAGGAATTTGAAGATGCTGAAGAAAAACAGTCATGAAGAATCAATCTATTCTTACAATTCCCTGAATTTTATTCTCCCTGTAATAAATAACTATAATTCTTGTTTGCAACTGAAGCGTCACCTTCTAGGAAGCTAAGAAAAAACAAAACCCATCTTGGTGCTTCCCAAAACTTCAGAACTTTAGAACAGAACCATGAGCCGCTTCCCTCGCAGGTGTTGCCTCTAGCGAAGCCCCACCACGCAAAATCGAGCCTTTCCTGTTTCTTTGCTGCAGACAGGCCCTGTGCAGGCCTGAATATTTACAATTCTGCTGAGCTAAACCCCAAATTTGCCAGTGGTGGATCTTAGATGGTGGAACTTCAGATGCAAACATATAGATACATCTAAAAAAGCATTTGCTTGCAGTAAATGTCATATTCTCATGCGTGCTCTGATAGCTAAAAGGACATGTATAATGGAGATAGGTTATATTGCACACCTGTAATACTTGCTTCCTAGATATGTCTCCTTTTAAATTTAAGGCTCACTAGTGTTACTGCAATTGCCCAGAGTTGATCAATTTGCATGATTTAAATTGTTGCAGTCCATTAACATTCAAATTCCTTTATCTTTCATTTCTATGGCATTCCCTTCCTGTGTACTTCACCCCCCACTGTAATTGCTATCCCTTTTCACCAACATTAACACCCTATCCCTATAACCTAGCATGCAAATGATACTCCTTCAATCTAGGCTTACCAAAGTTTGAGGTGTTCCCTTCCTGCATAACTTGTTTCTAATTCTTTTATCTTCCTTTCCTATCCTTTTCCCCTGACACTTTCTACTAAACGAAGCTCCCCCTCCAGGTATGTAATTTAACTTCTAAACTCCCCAGTGTCTGTCTGCGAGGAAAAAGTGCATAGGAATTAAAGGTGATACAAGGTGACAGGAGATGATAACAGATCTGTTAATGATAGCTTGTAACTTGCATGCCTTTATTTTTTTAGTTTCATTCCTTTTTTTTTTTTTTTTTTCCTCAGTAACAAGGAGGAAACTTACCTCTTGCACAAAAATGTTACTAGGGAACATGTATACCATTGTGAAAGAGTAGATCAGCAGAAAGTGTTTTTGTGGAATGGGTTAAAGTCTATGCTGTGATACGAGAATGAACGTTTCTTCCTATAGTGAAAGCTTCATTTCAAATCTTGAGGCAGAATTTGGCCCATTGAATACACAGAGAATATAAATACTGAGAGATTTTGCATTGCTTTTATGCCTGCTTAGAAAAATGCTCAATGGTGTGTGTACAGCTGAAAAGCAAAATCTGCCCCTCAGATCCATATTGCTGATCAGTTTTTGCTTTGTCAAAAAATGGAGAAATGTGATGAAGATCTGCGTAGACTTATAATCAGTGTTTTCTTCCTATAAAATAATGCCTTTTAAATCTACATCACAAATGGATGTGAAGAACAGCGATAGATTATATAGATATACTTCCAAATTGTATTCAAGGAAGAATATGGCATGAGCCATACGTCTACAAAAGGAGAACCAAGAGCTTTCTGAAGTTAGCTCAATGATGAGGATGAGGCACAGCAAGCATTTCAGAAGGTTTCCGAACCACATTGTGTTTAGTTCAAATGAATGAAATGCTACTGCTGCAAATGACAGATCCAATGGTTCTTAAAGTGCTTTGAAAGTGCTGATTATGTTCATGTGCATATTTAAAATCAAGGTAAATCTTGGTATATTGTGCTGGCAACCTGTGCTTTATGTATATAATACTCATGAGTTTTTTGGGGTTTTTTTTAAACGCTATTACAAATCTGCCTGTTTCACCTGCCAGAATTCCTTTCCCACCCTGTGACTTCTGTTTATATGCTATTTCAAGTGTAATTAAATTATTTTTATGGCGGATTTACTTCTTAACTCCCCTGGCCCCTTTTTGTCTTTACCTCTCCCCTTTGGCTCCAAAGCCTTTGTGGAGTGTGAAAATAACAGGTTTCTCGTTCTCATTCTCTTATTCTCCATCGCATCTTGTTCCATGACACTTCACACCTGATGAAGTTCATGAGCCAGGTATGTGACATGACTTCTGATTTCCTCTGTGTAGTTGCCACGTGAGTGTGTGCGTGTGTCTGTGTGCAAACAGGAGTCCTGGATTGGTAGAAGAGAACAAAACAAGAGAAACGAATATTAACCACAAATGATCACTTGCAGCCCTTTTCTCCTTTAATCTCCATGCTTACTACTTCCTAACCTTACAACATCTTTAACTCCCAACAGCCTCTCCAGATACCTTTTCTCCTTGCCTTAATTCACTAATTCCTTTATTTTTTTCCCCTTCACGCATTCCCTGATCTCTTTCTCAGGCTTCCAAGCGTTTTAAATATCTGTTCTGTTTTTTTCTATTTCCTGTCTTTCCATCACTGCTTGCACCATGCCACCTGCAGAGGAAGCCCCTGAAGAAGGTATGTGATGCATCTACAGACTCTCTCTCACCCTTTTTCTCTTTCAGTGCTTGGAAAACAGTGTTAAAAACACTGACCTTGTTCAAGATCAGGAGCAAAAGGAGCATGGGAGGGAAAGGGCCTCTCTGAGTGGCTCCGGCTGAACATGGAGAAAAGGGTTGTATATTAAAACACGAAAGGCATCACAGATCCTGCAGATCTAAACCTCGCTGCAGTGGCCTCAGGCACTTGTTGCTTGAAGCTTGTGGGTCAACCTGCCCTTTAGGTCACATTGTGGCACCTGCCTAAATAACAACCCCCCACGCATGGGCAAGCAGTGCTCAGCTGTCATTCTGTGGTGTGTTCTGGAGACTGTTTCCAGAGGGGGCTGATGTGAATTGTTGTCGTGGAAAGAGAAAAGTGAGCGACAGACAGGCAGAGAAGGGAGAGAGCAGATGAGTGCATAAGAAGAGTGACCTTAAGAAATCCCCCCAACAGAAAAAAGCAAACTAAAAGAATAAAATCCGCTTATGGGTACAAAATAGATTACATTTTTTTTCTTAATTTGTAATCGATAGCTGAAGTACGTGAATATTTTGTTCCTATATACATGAAATTGTGCAGCTGGATTTGACAGGCACCTGTGGAAGGAAGCTTTGATTTTTTTCTCTAATATTATTATGACCCTGCAACTCATTCTGAGAGTGGCCATCAAGAGAAAAGAGGGAGCAGGATTGCTTTGGACGTAGAAAACGGGAAACTTTTCTTCTGCATAAAGAGTGCACAGCATAATGCTATTGTCCACTGAGTGTGATGTTCTCCTTTTTGTGTCTGAACAGAGCTATCATTGCATGGCAGGGATAAGAGAAGTATCTAAGCAGCAGTGTGATGCGTTTTCCTTATCTTTGTTCATCCTGTTGTGTGTAGGATTACTAACTTTCTTCTCAGCAAAATAAGACTAAGCCAACATGGTATAGGACCTGAGAGGTCATCAGGGAATCCAGACTCCTTGCAAGAAAGCTCTTCTTTAAGCTGACTTTTTACTCTATGGTGCCCCAAGCTGTTCTCCATAGTAATTTATAGAAGGCTGAATATATAAACAAATCCTGGACCATGAAGTTTGGTCCAGATCCAAGTTACTTTGTTTCATACCTCTGACAGTTATTTCAAGAGAAGCACTTGGTCATTCTAATAGCCAAGAAGTCCCCTATTGCAGAGTCTTGCTGATATTTAAGATTTTGAAACTCTCGTGGTCTCTACGCAATATAAAACTAGACTTTCTTTAGATTCTCAATAGAATGGGAAGAAAACTGCAAACAAAATAAAGATCAGTGACATCAAAACAAGGGTATACAAGCCCACCAGGTGAATAGTCACCTGAAAAAGAAAGGAGAGAAACTGAATTTATTGGCAGAAATGTGCACAGATGCAGCAATTTTTAGGCAAATATGAGAATGTGTAAAGCAAGTTGGAATGTACAATCTGCAATGTCTTGGAAACACGAAGAGGAGCTGCAGCCCTCTGTCCAATCCAGCCCCAGCAGCATGTCATGAATCTCAAATATCCAGTTTTACCCGTAAGCACATGCACTTTGAAAATTCACAACAAATACTATGTGCACCAGGACACTTAAATTATTCTACAGATAATTATAAAAGAAGTGCACTCAAGAAAAATTTAATTCACACTCATACAATTTGCAAACAGAAAGAACAGTTTCAAAATACCAAAAAATGATGAGATGTTACTCTTTTTGTTCACATCTTCCTCTTGGATTTCCATACAGAATGAAAAACATAAATTTCAAAGGAAAGAAGTCTTGAAGATACAGTCAAAGGGCACTTGTGCTTTCTGAGGTTTTCCCTGCTGTTTTGCTTTGGGGGCAAAGTCTCAAACAGTGAGGTCAAACACTGGTTTAGGTGCCCAACTTTAAAGGAATCTTTTTGCATATTTTAGTCTGAAATAATGTCTAAATTTCCTGGGGGCAGACTCGGTGAATCCAACGAATGAGGCGCTGAAGTCTTAACAACAGGACGCTTGCCTTGCCTTCTTGTTTCATCCAGATGCTTTACAAACAGGGAAAGTGAGCTGCCTTCCATGAGCTGTGTTTTGCTTTTGCTTGTTTTAGAGCAAAGGTAGAACAAGACCAGTGCCTGAAGGCAGAAGAGTGACCGAGGTGAATAAGACCTGTCATAAACTGGCATTATCTTTTGTATCATCTTGATTATTTTTGTCTGCCTCTCCCCATCCTAAATCCCTTCTGAATGCTTTAACATCCTTTGTGCCTTCTGCCACCGGGTAATATTTTTGCTTGCATGCGTGTTGCTATCTATAAACGAGGCTCCTAAAGAAGAAGAGATTGCATGCAAGGAAGTTTAGGACTGTCCCTCAGGCCCTTTTGCTCTTGCTCTGCTGCACTTTTCACCCTTCAGTCTGTGAAAGCACAATTTCTGTGGGGAGATGTTGAGTTTCCACATTGCTGCTCAGATACAAGAAGTCCAGTCATTGGTGGGCTTGGGTACGAGTCCAGCTCTGCATCTGTTGCTTTGCTCTTAGTTCCTCGTGAACAAGGCGGCAGCTTTCATAATAGATATTCAGGAAAGTCTTTAGGAGGATGGAAAACATTTTTGCAGGTTCTTGCAAAACCTACTATTGAGCTTCTTATAGGATGACTTTAGTGACCAGTGCTTCAATACCAAGTAGAAAATCACAGCTTCTCTCAGGGGCAAAAATGATTGTTTGGTTTGTTTTATAGCTTGATATGTCTAACTGTCCTGGGAAATGTGGGATGGTGTACATTTTAGGGCACACCTTTACCTAGTACAAGCCAGTAGACCTGTAATGCGACTCTATGGAACCACTCCAACTTGCACTGATTCATGATCTGGCATTTTCTTTGCATCAAAATAAGACCTTTTAAGTCCATTCATTTCTGACAAGAAATTAGCAACTGACAAATGTCCTCCGTCATATTTTCTCTTTGCTCCCATAAGGAGTCAGACATCCTCTTCTCTGTGTTCTGTTCTTGTTCAATCTCCAGAGTCCGAGATTCCCAGCATAGTGGGGAGGGAGCCGGGACAGTTGTTCTTAGGGCAGTGCTGCTTGTGGATTGACTACTGTACTTCTTTCCTTTTGCTTTTATCCTTCAACTTGCAGCTGATGAAGAAGGCGAATACTATGATGGTAGCTTGGTGTTGTTTTAAGGCAACAAAGTCGTCTTTCTAACATCTCACTTTTTTTTTTTTCTGTATTTGTTCCTTACTTGATTGGAAACTCAGGAACTGGGCCAAAACATCTCTGCCACAAAGAATCATTCACTGTGCATATCCAATCTCTCTTGGGGGTCACTGTCATATCAACAGGCATATATTCCCTCATTAGGATAGTGGATGGTGAAAATCAAGCTCTAGAAGCTTGCTCTGGATTTGTCTTTTAGCTAAACCGGTTGTATCGTGCCTCTCAGCAAACTGTCCCAATCCAAAAAAAAGCAGGAAAGTATCTGCACAGGGCCCTGCATAGAGGTGCCTGCCTCACCCAACCTATAAGGTCAGGTTTTCCAGGCCTGAATCTACAAATATTTAGACTTCCACTCCAGCCATACACTTAAAATCGTGCTTAGCGTCAAGCATGTGAATAAAATCATTCAAATTGATGAGGCAGGCCATGGACTTAAAGTATGTTCTTGATACTTGATTAAATGGGCCCTTGAGCATGTGGATGGAGACAAAATTCATGTGAAAAAAAAAAAAATGCAACCAGAAGTGTTGCAGGGTCAGTTTTGCTCTTGTACATGGGCAGATAACTTAGCCCTCCCTGAACCTATTTCAAAACCAGTTTAAACATAAAGAGTCTTTCTGACTTTAAAGGCCTTTGGGATAGCTTGGTTGTGTTCTGATGCCCAGGACCCCAAGAACACCTGGACAGCTGTTTCTAACAACAGAGCCCAACATCACTTGCAACTACCTGGCTTCTTCTGTGTCGTCTTGTTTTTGTGCATGTGTGGTGGTTTTTTTTGTTTTTTTTTTTTGTTTTTTTTCCCAATTTAATTTTCTTGCTCGCTTTTCAGGCTTTTTCTTATTTTAGGGAAATCCTCTGAGGACTTTTCTGAGCCCCTCACATCAGTTTTCACTTCAGAATGGGATTCCCCCTCCTCCCTTTTCTTTTTCCATTTCTTTCCTTTTAATAGCATATTGATTTTCAAGGCCACACTGAGAGTTAGAGATGTTGCTTCCCGAGAAGTGGAAGGAAGGAGGTTGCTTAGGGAGTTTTGAATCAAGGAAGGCAGTTCAGAAGGACTCCCCAAAAAGGGGGAGCGCTGTGTGAATATCTCACAGATGGAACAGGAGAAAGCGAGGTTGTATTAATGGTGGGGTGTATTCCTCAGCTAATCCTTTTGGAAACCAGAAACTCAGAGACTATATCCCTGATAACTGTGCCAGTGAGTTTGGATTTTTGGTGGTTCTTGCCTTCTTTTGGCAGGGTTATATGTGGGGATTTTGCCACAGATCCATGTTTCATGGGCAGAATGAGCAGAATATCAGTCAAAATCCACCACAGGAACAGGAATTTGCTATTAAAATTCTTGTATGCCAACAGATTTTGGCCCAGTTCCTCGACTCAGTGTCTTGAAAGAAGGGGCAACTTAAAAATAAATCATACTCCTGGGCTGCTTTTGGTGCATGCAGTGTGGACCATGCTGGCTCATGCACTGCAAAGGACAAGTTTATTCCTGTTTATTTTTTAATAGAGGCTCGTGTTTCTCTGTTATCTTCCCCTTTTCTGGTTTTCTGGAGGTAACTTAAAATATCCTAATTACAATTTCTTATTTCAGGAACAACTAACCTTTTACAAATAGCTTTTGACAATTGTTTGTTGGTTTAATTATTTTTAAAGTGCTGATTTGGTGGTGACTGAAACCAAATTCACCCAGTCATTGACAGACAGATGTCAATCCTGGCAATTAAGTTCAACAAACAAAATCACTCATTACCTGTCTATTTATTCTTTTTCTCTGAAGTAACAAGTCTTATTAACTGACAGCTTTAACTTAAACAGGAATGTTTCTGATAATTATCTGGGCATGTCATGAGGAAAGGGAATCCTGTGTGAATAACACACCTCGTAGACTGTTTAATCTGATTACTTTTCCTCTCTCCAGATAAAAAGCAGTTTAAAAGAATGTGTTAAGAAGCTCACTAGCTATTTGAAAAGCAAAACAGTCAAAAAAAAAAAAAAAAAACTAGAGAAATACAGGAGTGTATCTTTTAGCTAATGGTGTTTTTCTTGAGGAGCGATTTGTGGTTTCCTTTATAAGAGCGCTCTAAAAACACTTTTCTAATTACATGCTATTCATTTTATTAGCATTGCTCAAGCATCCAGAGGCCTCAACTGAGATATGTTCTGGTAGGCAGTGTTCTTGCAGTAAATGAGAAAAATCTTTACCCTGAAGGCTTCATTATTGAAACTGCTATGGGAAGGTATGAGAGAAAGGAATAGTTGATTTCTGACCTCTTTTATGCATTTCTCACACCTCTTCTTGTAATTATTCCAATCACTCATTTCCAGTCATTTCCTCCATTTCCGATTATGCAATGTTCTTGCAACTAATGCCTCCTCTAAATATGTTCCAGAATCAGTTTTTGCTATTTTTCTTTTACAACATTTCATTTTATTTCATTCTACTCTGTTCCACTTGCTATTGCCAATTTCTTCCACTAGTCCCAAAACAGCTGGATGCAAATGAGCATTTGAAAAAAAACAGAATACCTTTATATATCATGATATGAATAGCAAGGCTCTTTCACCCATTCCTGAGGAAAGCTGAATTCCTACATTCAATAGGCTGTGAGCTTTTTACCTCTATGCCTTGCACCAAGCTAGCACGGAGAGAGTCTTGTGCGGCAGAATCCAGCAGCATCCCTGAAAGTTCAAACGTAGCGTGTGGTTATGAAAGTCAACCTGGGTCCCTGTGAGACTGGGCCAGAATAAACACATAGGTTTAATTCACTTCTATTTGTGAGGATAACAGTGCTGAACTTACTGGGATTACACTGGGGTTAATAACTAAAGTTTAAAAAGCATAGCAGGGAGGGGAATTGATCACAAGCACAAATGTTAAGCAAGTAACTCATAAGACAAAACATCTCCCGAAAGCCACTGAAAGGTCACTAGTTGCAGGAGGACACTTCTGGCTGCCAGAGGGCCCAGAGTTGACAGTCTCCGTGATGGTTTAGCCTTCCTATCTGGGCACCATTCCTCTCCTGGAGACACAGGGATCATTCCCATTAGTGCTCATGGGAATTTTGCATGTACCTCAGCAGGAGAGGGAGCTCACTAAGAGARGATGGGCTTCTCCAAGCTGGATTTGAGGGCACCCCACTGTGCAGGGAAAGAAACACCCCACCACGGCATCCAGGATGCATGCCCTAAGCTATCTAGGGCTGTGCGTGGGAGTGAAACAGCCAGGATAAAATATGTCAAATGTTTCTCTCCTGGYCTCCATATAAGGCATCTGAACAAAACTGCCTAAGCCTAGTTGTCGTTGACACCAGTGTCAATTCAGATTAACTCCAGTGACTTCAGTAAAAGAAACGCTGACTGAAAAAGGCAATGTTTTTTTCCACCCTCCAGCCCAGCTGTCCTCCTCAGAGCTTTGGTCTTGATGGTTTGAGAACAATAATTTATTGTGTGAATGAAACCATTGCCTTCCAGATGCTACGTTTGGGACTTTTATACAATCTCTTGATTCTTTTCTGTCAAATTCTGTTTCAAGTGTTAAAACAGATACACTCCTAGCAAAAGGGGTGTGTGAGTGTGTGTGTGCTTCTTTCGGAAGTGTTTGAGATTTAACCAGTTCCTCTTGGATGTTTCCCCTGAGACTGAATTGCCCTGCCCTTTTTTTTTTTTTTTACTGTAGGAGCTGGTGTGATCTCTGTTCTAACTGTTCTCCCTCTTTTTCCCTTTTTTTCCTTCCTGTTTTGCTCCACGTTTCCAAATACAGAGGAGAAGCCCAGAATAAAGTAAGTATGAGGGGTGGGTAGCTTTCAGAAACCCCAGGATAACTGTTCTGATCTAGGAGAAATCTATAGGTTGTTTGTTAGGAAAACGGCCACCAGAAGCCTTTGGATAATCCTCTCTTCTCCTTCCTTTATGCGATATCCGTCTGTTCCTGCATGCCTTCTGCCAGAGACTGCCTTAGCAGTAGTTACTGGCCAGGGTCTTAAGACCAGTTCTTCATCAGTCCTATGTCTTTCTTACAGCTAGAGTTGGTGGAGTCATGAATTCTCCAGGATACAGCAGCCCCACAACTTTATGTGGAGATGAGGGCCTCAACAGTAAATCCTTTGTGAAAGCCCATAGCAGGAAAACAACCTGTCCAGCCAGGGTTGCTGGCAGTAGGAAGGATGGCAAATGTTGGATTGGGCTGGCTTGAGCTTAACTAAGGTTTCCTATGCGCCTTCTGACTCTGTTGATCCATGCATTTCCATGCGTGAGGGAATGACTATAGGCTTTGGGAATGAAAAACTTTTTTGGTGGCAACTCCCTGCCCTTGACCTTCCATGAAGAACAATGGTGTCTAGTGCTGTTCCCTGTAGGTCAGTTCAGGACATGCTCTTTAAAAAGCTCCCTTTTCTTTAAGATTAATTTTCATTTTTTTGACTCTCTACAGACTAACTGCTCCTAAAATACCAGAGGGTGAGAAAGTAGATTTTGATGTAAGTACTTCTGAGCCTATCTGTGTTTGTCTGTCTGCACCTGAGCCACATGCACATGCAAACCCACAGAATTCCTCCTGTACAGATACTGCTGAGAATAAAGTCAAGGACAAAAGGATGGATGCTTTGCTGCCTGCTTTCAGTCACAGGCTACCCTCTGCTCCCTGAAACCCCCTGGATGCATTCTTTGTTAACGTGGCTAAGCTGAAATCTTTATTCATGTATTTATTTTTTTTCTTCTTGAATCTTTGAAGCCAATATATGAAGAAAGATGAAAGTAAGTGTGTTAGGAGCCCTCAGATCTCTCTCTTTACAAACTGCCCATTACCATGCTCTCATTCTCTATTGAATATTCCTCAGCTATCCTAGGGCAAGCTGGCTTCTATTGTTTCCTATTACTCCTGTATACTTCCCTAGTTGTACTACTTTCCTGTAGTTCCAGGATGCTCCTCTGGCTCAAGAGTGATGAAATATGATTAGGGATGATTGGAAAGGATCAGAAAGGGGCTTCTCCAGTGCCACAGGCTGGATATTATGCCTGTGAAGAGCTTGTGTCCTCCAGAAGTCAGGAATGGGCTGCGCAACAGACTAGCATTTTGAAAAGTTGAGTYGTTCCATGAGAAATAGAAGTAACAAAGCTTGGTTTTCTGTGGAATTGTGGGCTGCTTTCCCTCACCCTCTTCCCCACAGCATTTTATGCCCCATATCTCCCTCCTCTTTATGCAGTAGTATCCTTTTCTTCTCTGACATCCCATATCTGGGCAGGCAAAAACACCTTCTTTTGCTGATTTGTGCCTGCATTCCTGCTGGCTGGCTGGCTGGCATATAGTCTGCTGATTTGCCAGCTCACTGCTATTTCTGAGCATGGCGAAGGGGCTGAGTTTTATCCTCAGTGGGAAGCACTGATTAAAATCTCTCTACTCTAGCTGCACTCTGACTTTCATGAAGTCTATAAAAACCTTAATATCTGCAAAATCTTTGTCCCTCTGAAAACATTGCTGTAATTAGTTTGAAAGTTACTGGGAGAGGGAAGACAGACAAACAAATAGGCAGTGTGATTGTATGAGCCTTCCTTCTTAGAAAGCCAGGCTTAAAAATGCAACCTAGATAGCTAGTGACAAGCAGGAAAGGTAGGTTTTAAAAAAAGCAAGCCTATACTCATATGTCACTGAGAAACACTACCTAAAATGACAACAGAAGATTAACAATAAAGAGATCCATATGCGGAAGTGGATAGAAAAATAAAGAAGCCCTGGTGTTGAAAAAGCATATGCTTAGTGAAGTCGCCTGTAGTCTAAAGTCCACAGAAATGTCTGCTCTCCCCAAAAATACAAGAACATTTTCTAGGGTACATTCATAACTCAACCCTTGGGCAAGACTTGTGTACATGCAAAGACATGGCAGCTAAGAAAAGCCAGGGATAAAATATGATGCAGGGAAATGAGATGTGTATTCCGTTCCCTTCTTGGCTCCTGGCTGTCACCTGGACAAGTCTTTGAATGTCTCCAACCTTGCATTTAAGCTAGATGGAGAGGCTCCTGTTCATTTCCGTGTATATCTGTGGACACATTGTGCTTTTGTTTGTGTGTGTAGGCAGAGTGCTGGGAGTCTCCAGGACATGTATGTAGAGAAGTATGGACTTACTTAATGCATTTGCCTCTTCTTCCAGGACATCCAAAAGAAGAGGCAGAACAAAGACCTGATTGAACTGCAGGCCTTGATTGACAGCCACTTTGAAGCCAGGAGAAAGGAAGAGGAGGAGCTGGTTGCCCTGAAGGAGAGAATTGTGAGTCTTTGTAGAGCCASTTCTCTGCGCTAGATTAAGAGATTAGCTGTAGATGAGAAGTTGAATCTATTAGTCCTCAGTCAGAGTTTGGCAGCAAGCTGTGTTGACATGTACAGAAGTAACTGTTCCTGTTACCTCCAAGTGGATTCTTGCCTGGTCAGTCCTCTCTCTCAGCCTCCTGCATTTTACACCTGGAAATTCACAGAAGGCATTTTGATTGCCTGTGAACCCTGTTCTGCATGCCCTGGCAAGGGAATAGATAGTTCGTAGTCTCTGAATCAAACCTCTTGGTGGTGGTGGTGGCAGTGGGGGATACTGGAGGTGGATAAGGTCACGCTGATGATTCCATGCCTCTGTCATTGCTTCTTGCAGGAGAAGCGCAGAGCTGAAAGAGCAGAGCAACAGCGAATCCGGGCTGAGAAGGAGAAGGAACGCCAAGCAAGGCTTGCAGTAAGCATCTTTGAATCTCTCTCTTTGTCTCAGCGTTTAAGGTGAGGAGATCTCCAGAGATCTCTGCCTGCCTCAGACAATCCAGAGAAGAAATGGCTGCCTTCTTAAAGCAAGGGCAGGACAGGGGAGCTGTCAGTTCTCATCGTACTTATCCTGTCACATTTCCTGCCGTGACACTGGCTGCTGCAAAAGTTGTGAGTCTCCTGTAGAGTAACTTGCTTGTGTCTGCCATACTCCATAGGAGGAAAAGGCACGGAGAGAGGAAGAAGATGCCAAGAGAAAAGCTGAGGATGATCTCAAGAAGAAGAAGGCTCTGTCCTCCATGGGTGCCACGTACAGCAGCTATCTGGCTAAGGTAAAAAGCATGGATCAGTGGAAGGAATATGGAAGCATTAAGCCTTGGGGTTGACTGGCAACGGTCTTCATTACAAGWGGAGAACAAAACTTGACTTTCCTCCTTCTGGATCCTTAGCAAATTGTCTTGGTTGCTCTGTCCCTGAACTCATTTCATTCACCCCAAATTTGTGCTGCCCGGCATTAACTGATGTTCTGAAAATAGGCTGACCAGAAGAGAGGGAAGAAGCAGACAGCTAGAGAGACGAAGAAGAAGGTCCTGGCAGAGAGGCGCAAGCCCTTGAACATCGACCACCTTAATGAAGACAAGCTGAGGTAACATGCTTATCCTCACTTACTGCAGGTGCAGGGCAGTGATCCCAAATTTGAATGCAACTCATTGAAATTTGTTCTTATTGTTCTGGGGCCTTCTMTAGTGAAAGAATTAGGGAGGGGAAAGGGCCTTTCTTGAAATTCATCAAAGGACAATGTTAAATTTTGCCCTGCCTTTATTTGGAGAAAAGAGGACATGGGGTGTTGCTGAAATGGTTTGGTAGCCATCTAGCCATGCTCCTGGTGTAGATCCATGAGCCTCGCCTGTGAACACGGATGAGTCACCAGACGACCTACGAACTTTAAACCCAGCTCTGAGATCAGCTGAAAAAAACCTTCAGATTAAAGACTGTTTTGGTATTTATATTATAACAACATTCCCAGAGGTGAGTTAGAACTGCTAAAATATGATTATGAATTTTTGCTGAGTCTGGAGGTCTTGCGATTGAGTGCTCTGGTACAGAGCAGTCTTTTAAATGATCATTTGGACTCCACATGTTGGAGTTTACACACAATTGAAAAATGAGATCACTTCAGTCCTAAAACAGATGAGATGCACGATGGCAGCTATTCTGCTTATCTGCGTGGCCTTCAGAGTCCTCCTTCCTTCTCATCTAATTCCCCCAGACTCTTGTCTCTCATTAAGAGTTACAGGAAAAATTAAACTTGTAGGAAATATGTTACTGCCTGACATATGCAAGTGTGCAAGGCTAAAAAGTTCTCAGGTGAGAAGGTGAGACATTGGAAATAGTTGAGTAGCTTTTAGATGAGTAAGGGTTTTGCAGGAAGATGTATGAGCTGCATTACATAAAATATAAAAAGCCTCATTACTAGTGATCTGAAAACCAAAGGAAATGTATGATGTGATATGTTTCTCCTGTCTCCCTTTCCCCATAAACACACAGGGACAAGGCTAAGGAACTGTGGGACTGGTTATACCAGCTGGAGAATGAAAAGTATGACTTTACAGAGCAGATTAAAAGAAAAAAATATGAGGTGAGTTGAGAAGTCCTTTTGGTCATGGCACTGGGTCCAAAACATAATCTGTGGTATTCCTCTAAAAATAGCTTTGGCAATATCATTTGGTTTTCCAATGCCCTTTTGGAATATTTAGCCGGGAAGGCACCTGGATCTGCAGTTCCACTCATATGCCAACTTCTGCTGACCAGATTTCATATTTTAGGCTGAAATTGAATAGACCAGTCTGAAGGCTTTCAGAGCCCCATGGAAAATGGATCCCTCACACACACCCTTGTTCATTCTTGTTGATCTACAGGTAACTGTAGCCTGAAAAATCATTCAGATTCTCAATTCACTCATCTCCATTGCAAAGTRATATTTTTAATCCTGTCTTTGAC
This sequence comes from Apteryx rowi, assembly GCF_003343035.1. Taxonomy (NCBI): domain Eukaryota; kingdom Metazoa; phylum Chordata; class Aves; order Apterygiformes; family Apterygidae; genus Apteryx; species Apteryx rowi. The sequence continues at coordinate 204,723 of NW_020450684.1, read as the reverse complement.
TTCACATTTGAATGTTGTAAATTTTGTTCTCGTCCCGGTTTCCCTGTGGACTGAACTCTTTGGAGTTGCTGAAACCTGTCTCCAGACAGGAGCATCTGACTGATATGGTAACAGACAGTTGATGTGTTTCCTTTACAAATGGTCACAGGATAGGGCTGCACTCACCCAAATCAGGTTTCAGTGGCTGAGAAATCCTATTGGAGATCTCTCTGTCTCACTCTCCTTTTAATTCCCAATTACACAGACACACACTGAGGGAGAACAAGCAACATCAATGTAACTATCTCAATCTCTCTTAGATTGTAACACTTCGTTGCAGGCTGCAGGAGCTATCCAAGTTGTAAGTACAATGAATTTGCCTGTGTAAGAGCAGCAGCAAAGGCTACCAAATGCATGAGCCTGGCGCATGGTCAGAGACCAGGTGCCAGACAGCAAGCTGGCCCTTGGCTCCAAGTGCAGAGAGAAAAGAGAAAACTGAATCTTGTGTGTCTCCCTTCACTTCCTTTTTCTCTCACCTTCCATTCTTCTAAAAGAGATGAAGTAGTAATTTAGGAATGGAGTTGGGGGTCCAACAGTGATGTGGCTGAAGAACTGAGCACGCAACCCATGCAGATCATCTCTGAAGATAATCCTCTATGTAGCTTCTGGTACTATGTGGGAGATCACTCAGACGTATCCAAGACACATGCAGAGGCTTAAGGATTCATGTGTAGTATCTCAAAATTCATAGAAAAGAATGGAATGGGTTTTGGAAAGATTCTCCACCTTGTGTGGCCACGTGTTTATCCAGATCCAAAACATGGGAGAGGGCCAGCTAAGGACAGCAGGTCAACTAGGTGTGGAACAATAGTAATTAAGGCCATGGGAGGGGAAAGAGTGTACAATGGTAATGAGGCCTCTGCATAGAGAGAGTGATGGATGGCTGATGAAGAAAAGCAAGGAAAGTACAGAAAATGTGCGAAGTAGAAGAAAAAGGCACAGATGAGAGATGAAAAGAAGACAAGTAGGAAAAAAAGGGGAAGATGACAGCAGAGAAAACAAAATGAGGAAAAAGGTAAGTGGAAAACAGCAAAGGGAATGAAGAGGATGTGAGCAAGAATGCAAGGGAGAGACAAATGAAGGAAGTGGGACACACAGGAGTGGAGCTGTTATTTAGCTCTAGTGTCTGTTGCTCTTTGGTGCTTTATTGGAGAGCGAGTGTCATAGTCATGGCCACAAGGTTACCAATGAAGGTAAGACTTAAGTCCTTGGATCAAACTGAAGATAGAGCTGGTTCTCATCCACATTTGGGAAAAATACTTGGTTGCAATAAATGATTTAAGCCAATGCTGCAGATTTAAAAACTTCTACAAGTAAGTACAAAAGCAGTTGATCTGCTGATCTTTTCTTCCTTGTGTTGTCCTGTTCCCTCTGATGTTTCAGTCTCTTATTTTGTTTGTTTGCCATGGAAAGACAAGAACAAGGAAATGCCAGTTGTTGGGCCAACCTGAATGTATGATCTTTTTTTCATTTCGCATGTGGAGAATGTCAAATGCCACTTTAAATAGTCAAATGTTGGGTCATCAGTTCTCGGACCTGCAGAGTCAGTGGAGAACTTTGAATTACACCAAAACCAGAAGTAAAACATAAGTCTTGGCACATACATTTTCCACCCAAGGAAAACTAGGTAGAATGATGACTGGGTTACAGACAAAAACAAGAAGGGGTGAAAGAGGGCACGCTCCCACACTCTGGTGCATTTGGGCATTCCCACTACCTAAGAGGGAAAAGTCCCAGGATTTCACTAGTGAATCCAGGGCTACAAGCTAGGACTGAGATACTAAGCTAGGCCATGAGGTGATTGTGCTGTGAGAGGTAGGTGTTTGCTTTCCCATGCATCAGGATGAAATCTGTAGTTTACCCATGGCTAAACAAAGGTACACTCCATCTTGTAGGACAAAATCTCTAGTGGCTTATGATCATCAGCAAAATTTGGGAAGGTATTTAGAGCCCTCACTTCAACCTTTTCCTCTGTGGTTGCTGCAGTTCCCCCCCGCCTGTTTTCTTCTTCAGCCCTGTTAAAAATCTTCCTCTTATGGGAAGGTGGTAGCTGCTGCTTGTTCTTCACCTCATGCTCTACCAGGCAACAAAAAATGCTCCAGCAGAATATGTGACCCATCTTCCATTCTCGAGGTCCCCATTCAGTCCACTGAAGCTCTTTAAGCTTACATAATTCATAATGTGCCAGTAGTGGAGGAAGAATGAGAAGGTGAGGCTGACACATGCAGGGGCATGAGGCTGCCCAAAAGCTTTCCAGCTGGCCAGGGTGATACTCATTCCAGTTCACTTGCCTGTAGTTTGACATGCCAGTTCCTAATAGACTAATTTGTATACATAGGAACTCTTCTAATAAAGGTTATAAAATTCTAGTTCTTCTTTCTCTTGAAATGTGAAATTGGCTTGCAGATTTACTACCAAGTAGCAACATTTCTCTTCCTCAAGCAAGGGTGAGCTTTTATTTCAAAGGAAGTGTTAATCCCTACCATAGGCACCTGTTTCCAGCACTCCAACAGGTAAACTCCCCTCCCTGTGAGGGAATAAGGTTGCTCAGCAGATACCTTAAAAAACCCTGGTCATGTATGTTGTTTGCAGATTATCACCCTCAGGAACCGGATTGATCAGGCTCAGAAGCAGTAAGTACTCATATCCTCTTCCTAGCTCTTGGTTGGGGATATGATCTCAGTGTTTGAAGTAGTCACTTCAGCCTCAATGCCGACATTTTCTTCTTGCAATGGAACGAGGCTAGAGATGAAAGGGTAACTCCCATCCTGCCTCCCGTTGAGAAAATGACGGGGAAACTGAAGTGAATCTAGCAGCTAACATTAAAAAAAGTTGTGTTTCTTCACACAGTGCCAGCAAAATTTCCATCTGCTTATTGCTGGGGTTTTCAAACACCTGACTGAGGTGCTTTGAATACACAATGGAACACAACCCTTGTTTATGAAGGGTAAACAAGTGGTTGCTAAGATTATAAGGAATGGTGTGTAACAAGACTAACATCATGGGATTACTGTTGTGCATTCTTTTCATTTGTCATCTCTCTCCCACCTTCCTTCCCCACATGACTTCTATTTAAATAGATTTTTGACTCTTATGTCTTTAACTATTCTACGTGTTTACAGTGAGCTTGTTGAGAGAACTGGGGCTAGACAAGGCCTGAGGGCTAGTGCATGCAGAAAAGTGACAGACAGAGGAGCTGTGAGGAAGTAGGAGAGGGAGAGCTCTCCAGTGTTGGGGTTTGATCTTCACTGTGTTTCCATATCTTCTCAGCAAAATCATGCTGAGAATGAAGCAGTTGTCTTTGAATCATACGAGCGACCAAACGCTGCCTTGCCGCTTCCCCAGTCCAACCTGCCTTATCAAATGAATGCAACACTGTGGGCTCAGTTGTGTGTAGGTGCCAAACATAAGGCTTGACCTTCCCATAGTATTTTCTTTACAGAGCTGTAGGCTCATAAACCTCAACAGAATGTGCAGCTGTAGAAGGATGCCGTGGTTTATCTGGGCGTTGCTGCCCTTTCTAGGGGCACTGTCACACCACCCACAGCAGGATGTACTATTACTGCACGTTTGCTCCCCCAAAAGACATGATACTCTTTTTAGTGCAGTAGGACATCGTTCAGAAAGGTTGGACTGGGAACGCCAGAGCTCCKGAGATTTTTGCACAGTTGTACTTCTCCCCAAAACAGACTGTCGCATTCCAAAGCAATGTCTGTTAATATGTTATAAAAAGATCAACTGATCCTTTCACTTTAGACTTCATTAAGTCTCCCTAAGCATACTCTAAAGGTTAGGCATAACATCAAACATCACAGGCCTTTGTGGAGATAAAAGGACTCCACCTTAGTTTGAGGAGCTGTACAGTTCCTGTACTGGGTTTTGAACCAGTGGGAAGGCTGGCAAAAGGGACAGTGAAATGAATTTAAAGTAAGAAGAAACTGCTCTGTTGTCTCTCATGTAAAGGGTCAATTTTTGGAATAGATCAAGTTTAACTTGGTCAAAAGGTAATGTATCCACTGTGCGTGTGTGTCTGTGTCACTGTGTTATGTCCTTCCATAAATACAGCTAGTGTTCTTGAACCAATCCATCTGGCAGCCCTAGAAAAATCTCCCCAAATATTGTCTTCTCATTCTGTTCTGCCCACTGGAGGAACAAGTGGTCTGAAGGGGGCTTCCTTGTTGATGGCAAGGCCCCACCACAATATGCTGCTTCCCAACCCTACGCTCTGCAGCGTCAAAGAGCCCAGTTCACATGTGCTTTGGTTCAAGTAGCCTCATCATCGTGTGCATGAGATGGAAGGGTCTGGTGATGCGCAGTGCCCCAAAAGCCTGGGCACTGCCTATGGGAGCTGGTGCAAAATCTAACCTGACTAACTTCTCACCTGGACCCTCTCTGAATCCAGGCATGCCTGTTTTTTAGTCAGAAGGTAAGTGGTGTGCATGTAGGATTGCCATTCTGTGTGCAAGAAAATACTGGAGAGTTTGCTTGAGGTGCTTTGTGTGGCGAGTGTAGCTGAACTGCTTCCATGCACCCACCCTTAGCAAGACTGGGATACGGGTATGAGAAGAGGCCTTTAAAGGTTGCTTGCACCATTCTAGAGACTCGGTCTCATGATGTAAGGAAGAAGTCACTCTGCCTTTGCTATAGTAAAGCAATTTTCTTATCAGGCCTTAGCTGTATTTAAATTATTGTTCAGGTTCTTTTGTCTCCACTACCAGATGACTAAAGCATCTGAGGTGTTTGACTAGAGCTGTCTGAAAATGAGGAAGTTTTCTGTGGAAACAGATCTATAACCTACATTCCAGATCAAAGCAGTCTTGAATTCTGGAAGTGTCAAATCTGTGACTGGATAGGTCTGTCACTGTTAGTGCTGAGGTCACCTGGGTTTCTGGTTTGATAATGCAGGAATCTGCAAATGTCCACCTCTTTTAGGCATGCACATCCTGGCCTTTCACTAAGGGCCTGAGCCACACGCTTCCATCATGCTGACACGTTTTTCTTTCCTTTTGTATTGTAGCAGCAAGAAGGCAGGAGCCAAGGGCAAAGTTGGTGGGCGCTGGAAGTAAAGAACCAGGCAGGATGGCCCACCATGGCATGCCTGCACCCTGCTGGTCTCCTCTTTCTTCCTTCACAAATCACTTGTGTTCCCATGCCTCAGCGATAACAAAAATTGCAACATCAGCCTGGGCTGGCTATTGCTGCTGCTTTTCTTTTCTCCCCCCTTGGAGGAGTCCAGTGGTTTCCTGAAACAAAAGGAAGCAGGTTACCCCTGGAGCTGAGATGACTCCTTGCTGGCATCTTCAATACCTGCTGAGCGTGTCCTTTAATCTCCTGACACCAGCCCTATGCCATCCTGTAGACTGCTGTGTACAAATCTCTGGATTTTGTAAATAAAGCGCGACCAGTGTCTACTTCAATGACAGCTCTCTGGAATGGTGTTTTTTACTTTATTTAGTGGCATCTCGTTTTGCCTAGGATTTGGGTGTTGGACCAAATCCTTAGTTATAAGTATCAAGCGATCCAGCTCTACAGCTGGGAATGAGGTTCAATATAATTAACAAAGAACCAGGATGGGGGCCCTGTCTTACGGCCACGATGCAGGCAGATAACAAGGACCAGCTCTGTTCTGGGGGAGCTCATAGTCTACGTGTCAGTCTGGATGCCAAATGTAGTTGAAACAGACTTGAAAGGCTGAGCGGTAACAGGAATCAAAGAACTGGGAATGAAGGAACAGGTCCACAGAAGTGGTAGTTTTCAGCACAGCATTTCTTAAGTGCAGGTGTGTCACTGCAACGTGGAGTACCATTAATTCAGATACTATATTAAAGAGTTGGAGGCGACTAAACCCCTGCATATAATAAAATCTATCATTAAAGTCTGAATTTTTTGGTTAATTCAATGTAAAATCGAGGTCTGCCCTCTCCAAATTGGGCCAGAAACGCACAAAAAAAGCTATTAGTAAATTCAGGCCTCGAGCTCTTCTGTAGGCCCTGCTGTTTTCTTGGCCAATCTTGAAACATCTTTTTAGAGAGAAATCTATCAAAGATGCTGATTCTCCTCTGTGTTTTCACATTTCTGGCTCTTTCGGATGGCTGTTCGCACCCTGGCTCACCATTAGTACATCCTGTAAAAACGAGGAAAAGGGAAAAAAAATCACTGTGATTTCAGACCATGCGAAAGGAAGGCAGGGACCGCAGGGTTACGTGTTGTTCGGGTACRTAGCAAAGTCTTATATGGCCTTATTCTGTGTTGTCCTCCTCGCTCTCCGTTCATCACCTGGTGTGAACCGTGAGTGGCTTCTCAGAAGAACTGCTTTTAGGTGTTTCTGACCCAAAAGCCACATCGGTGTCTCCCCCCCCCCCCCCCCCCCCGGTAAAGTCACAGAAAAGACTCCGGATGAGACGGTTTCCTAAGCTAACTTTGCAGATGAATCTCTTTTTTTTGCCGTTTTTTTGCCGTTCCCCTCAGAGAGGCGCATCACCCCCGCTCCTCGAGGCCGAAGCTGTGCGACTCTCTGCCGGCCTTTGGGCGCTCCCGCAACACTCCTCCGCCTCCGCGAGCGGCGCTCGCTCCCGAAGGGCTGATCGGGCGCTGATTTCCCCTCGTCTCCGCTCCAAGGACAAAAAGGGCCTGAGGGGCAGCTGAGGAGGGCGGGGCAAGGGCCGCCCCGCGCGGTGCTGCCCCGCTCCGCTC
>NW_020450684.1:102251-197736 GCF_003343035.1 Apteryx rowi | reverse complement strand
GGGCGGCGATGAGGCAGCGGCTCGGTGTCTCCCCGCAGGTACCCGCTGTTCCAGCCCGGCGGCCCCCAGCTGCGCCTGTTCCGGCCCGACTTCTTCATGGCGGCGGTGCGGCCCGGCGTGCCGCAGCCGGCGGACACGGCGCAGTTCCGCGTCTCCATGGAGTGAGTGCGGCCGGCCCGCGCCGGGTGCCGAGGGCGGGCGTGCCGGGCTTGTTTTTTAACCGCTCCTTGGTCCCTGCCGCTGCCTGCCCCCCCCCTCCCCCCCAGGGGCTGGGGGGGGGAGCCGTGGGGAAGGTCACCCGGGGAAGTGGGGCCGTGTCCGGGCGTTCGCCCCGCGGGGGCCTGCAGCGAGTAGGAGCTACTCGTCCGGAAAGTCGGCAGGCTGCCTGAGCCGGGCGGGCACGCAGCTCCCGCAGCTTCTGCCAGCGCGGGGGCCCTCGCTGCTGAGGTTGCAGAAAGTAAAGCCCTTAGCGCTCTTACGCCTTCTAGACTATAACCTGCTCTGGCAGCACGCGATCTGTGTTGAGTTTATATTTTTGTGCAGTAAAGCTGCCTTGGTCAAAAGGAGAAGACACATTTATTCCAGCCCACCAACTAGACTATAAATACTCTGGCTCTGCTTAGATTTTAGTTAAATACTTAATGTTTTTCTTTCTCTCCTTTCCCCCAAATGTTTTCCCTTTGCCTAGAATGACAAAAGTGGATATCAAGAATTACCTTGAAAAAATATACAATGTGCCAGTAGTGGCAGTGAGGACCAGGATACAGCATGGTAAGTGCAGTTGAGTAATCTGGAGGGATGGCTACAGCTTCCCTGCATGTCCTGAAGAGACTTTTGCTATCAAAAGCTGCRTTAGATTTCATTGTACTTTGGTTCCAGGTACTTACCTGGTGACATTTACCAACTCGGTGATTTATTTGTTCTGTAAAGCAAATATACGCTGCTGCATATTTGAATGATCTGATTAGATTATAACATAAGTTCAGTTTTATAAAGAAAAACCTGAGTTTGAAAAGCCTTAAAACCTTGATTTTTATCTAGTTTCTGCAGTATGCTTTTGTAGTTGGGACCATTTCTCTCTGAAGACCAATGGGTATCTCACTTCAACAGGAACTGTCTTCAAGTGTTTTAATAAAATTAATAATTAAATTTATTTAAAAAAAGAAAGCCTATGACTGTCATCTGAGATTACCCAGGAAGCACCTCGAGGATGTGTTATGGTTTAACAAAAAGCAAAGATGTAGAGAGAAGTAAAATGTTCTATTAGACCAGTAGATAAAATTGGAAAAACATCTTAAATTTTCAGTTTTTCAACACTTGTAGTTATTGCTCGGCTGCTACAGACCTGCCACTTCCACTCATCCCTCCCCACACCACCGCCCCATAATAACCCAAGCATCCCCCCTACCATTTGTTTTAAGTTATTCTGAACCCCAGGTGGAGCAGGCAGACCACTCTAACTGAACAGAATAAAAATTATATATATGTTCATCTCCACATATTAATTCTTCCTGAGTTTGGATGCAGTGCAAAGTTGGAAAGATATTTTTTATGTCATTTCCTTTTTGATCACTGGGCACCGTTAATCAAATGAAACGTGATTTTTTGTTTAGAACATCTTCGATGGCTGGATTTTTCTTTTTTGTGCGCTGGTTCTAGCAAAGGAACTGGTTGATGCATTTAAAAATGGTAGCAGTAGGGATGGATTTAAAAAAAGGATCGAGGAAAAAGCTGGAATAGAGGAAAATAGGAATGAAAGAAAAATTAAAGCTTTAAGAGATGGTTTTAAAACTCAGAACATGTAAAAGAAAGAAAAGAAAACGAAAGTATCTGCAATATGCTTATGTGAAAAAATAAAATTAAATGAAGCCTTAATATCAAGCACTTGTAGTTCTAAACAGCACTGGAAAATATTTGTGCTTGTCCTTTTAGCCATTTTGTCCGCCACTGCTATTAGAAGTGGCGGTGGAATATATATACACAGGATAAAAGGAGAAAGGGGTGAGAAAGCATAATAATTTGAGAGCTTTAATGTCTGTCTAACATGCAGGGAATAAATTGAACTTAGGGTTCGGCAGTGACCAGCATACGTGCTGAAAGTCAAAATGCTTTGGTTTTTTTGGATGTAGAGTGTAATTTCCTGACAGACAAACAGTAAAACAGTAGATCATGCTCTAGAACATTAGCTGGGCAGTAAGAGGTGACGTGTTTGTAGCTGTTTAGCGGGCATTTCCTCCTTATGTCCCCAAAGCAGTTGATATAGGGAGGACAGTTTATTACTTCTGCCCCCCCTACTTGGGAGACCTGCCTCCTTGCTCCGTTGCAAACTTCCTATGTGACTGGGTAGCCACAGCTGCTCTCAGCAGCCTGAGTGTGGTGATGCCCCAGTTCGCCACCTGTAAGTGAGGAGAGTAGTATTTACCAATTTCAGTATGTTTTAGTAGTTGCGATACTACTGCAAGGGGTTTCTGTGTTAGTACTGAAGAAAGAATATTCCTCTTAATGGTAAATCAAAACTAATGAAGACCCCCCGTCAGCTTGGTTGTGCTTTGGGGAACTTGGAAGTTCTGAAAAGTAATGGTGGGACTCTCTCCGTTTGTGCAGGTGCACACAACAGGAGGAACCACAAGAATCAGAGGGTGAAGAAGCCGGATTACAAGGTCGCCTATGTACAGCTGGTGAGTTAACATGGGTGCTTGCTGGAGTAGAGGAAGGGACTGTTAATCTGCCAAGCTAGAAGTAATGTTCAGTGAACTGTCCAGTTGGCTGCATATTTCTGCCAATCCTCTAATAAAGGCATCATCGTTAAAACCTGCCAGACTGTAAAAAGAGATTTACTGATTTAAATGACTTAGTATAAAAAGCAAATTCAAATAAATCTTTAGTTTTCAAGTCCCATTTTGTTTGAGGCCTATATGTAAGTTATGGTCTGATGTCATATGGTGCTGCTTTGCCAGTAAGTTTCAGGCTGACCCTGTACTCAGTGTGCTGGAAGGTTCACCACTTGTGTGGTTGATTGCTGAAATGTCCAGTAAGTGAAAGAATATAGTGTAAGGGTGGAGAACTTTTTATTAAAGCTCTTTGGATCTTGGAGAGGACTAAGGCATATTCCTTGGAGAGCTTTAAGTCATGTCTAGCAAGTGTGCTTTGTGGCTAAGCTGGGTTCTAAAATGTGTGTTGGTTGCCCAGTGGAAAAGAAGCTTAATGTTCTTACAACTTTCTTTCATAACAGGAGCATATTACAGTTTAGACTTCTTTTGGGCTTACCTATCCCCACATAAAAAAGAAACCCAACCAACCAAAAAAACCCCCCTTCATATACAGAAATTGCATTAAAGGAGTGCTATTTATGTTACAAAATTGTAAATTTAAAATTGCTGTTGGCAATGCAACGTCAGTGTTACTCCATACAAGGAATCTGTGTGGGGAGAAACATTGCATGGTCTTGCAGTTTAAAGACTACATAAGAATTCATATGCACTTGGGATCAAATTAAAGATGTACAGACAATTRGAAATCTGGCATTTCCTATTTTTGCAGAGTTTAAATGAGCTTGGAAGTTTTTCTCTTAGCCCCTTTTGAGGAGGGGATGGAAAGAAAAGTGGGGACAGCGTATTTCACTAGACAGCCTTTATCTTTGAAGGAACAGTGTAAAATACCCTGTTAATAGAAAGTAACATTTATATTTAGATCAGGCCTAACCTTGGTTTACTATGCTGAAGTTAAAGCTAACCTCCTCTCCACGAAGATTTTGCCTTACAATGGCTATATTGATGGAAAAACACACACCTCTTCAAGGAAGACAGGGTCTGTGCTCTGGGCAGGGGGGAACTTCTCCCCTGATGGAGGGAAGGCTGTTGTCTGGGTGTAGGTTTTTGTCTGTGAGACATCAGGTAAAAATAATTGATTGAGAACACAGCTGAGGAAATGAATGCAAGGAATAGTTTTATATCTGCTAGCCATAAGTTGCCTTCTCTGAGTGTTGTTGGTTAGTAGGTAATTGCAGGCACTTTCCATTGTCATGGCCTCTTGCTGGTGACATTTTTATTCTTAGAGACTCCTTTCCCAGGATTGAAGCAGACACGCATCTTTACTGAGCCTTGGTCAGTTTTCAGATTTTATTTTGCTGTATTTAATGTTGTCTGCTGCACTGAGAAGGAGGTAATCTGCAATCCACAGACAAATGCAGGGGGAAGGAGCCGGAAGCAAAATGATGCTGTTTCATGGAGCAAGTCACACATTTAAGGCAGCATTTTTGCACATTCACTCCAGATCAAACATCTGAACCTGCAACAGTTACCACCACCTTGTGGATAGCTTTGCAGTGTCCCTGGAGTGGAGGATTACCTAAACTAGCTTGGTACTGAAAGCAGTCAGACAGCAGTAGCTCTTTTAATTCCTCCAGCCTCTCATTTTGTCTGCTTGGGCAAATTAGCCTGCACAGAGCCTTGTGATACTGTGACTGAGGACTTCTCCTGCTACGTAAGACAGCATGTCACCCTGTACAGCACTGTCATGTCCCATGGTGCCATCCTTTAGACAAGTTTTTTAAGAATGTCATGCTTTCCAGCTGTCCCGTGGATGGGGGCCAGGCCTGCCTTTTGGTGTTTGCTGTACAGCGTCTAATGTAAGGGAATCCTCAGCAGTTTCTGGACTCTGTTGGGTGAAGCTGGATCTGTGCATCCTCGCTTCACTTCATTCCTGGTCTCTTTGTTCTTTTTGTTGTTGCTGTTATCTGTTAACTCCTTTAACATTTAGACCTTTCTATTTTTTTTTCTTTTGTTTTTTGCCTTTCATCACTAGTTCTGGTGTCTCAGACACTGAGCTCCCAGTTATGTGTTCATATCAACTTTAAACAGTGGGTGAGGCCAGAAACCCAGTGTCAGTTCTGAAACTGAAGGTTTTGCCTTCAGTCTCATTCATGGTTTGATTCTGGCCAACACAGGCCCTGTGCAGTCCATTGTTAATATCTGCCTAATTTAGGGAAGTCTTTGGTAACCACTGTAAAATCCTATTTTCATGAGAATTATTTAGCATCTGCCATGAGTCAGAGTGGTTGGGCTTTCCCACCATTTTTACCAGCTGTGTTTTCTCTCATTAATCCAGTTTCAAGTTAAAAATGCTTATGACTGGAAAAATAAGTTCTTGTTTATGGAAGCTCTTGGGTTGATCTTCCTGTTGCCCACTAGGTGGAAGTATTGCTCTTCCTAGTGTGACTTGCTAGCTGCTCTGTTGTGGTTTACCTGAATGAAGTTGAGTATATTCTCATGACTAGTTACGCTTGCCTGCTTCATAAAACATCATCTTATGTGTCCCCACGCAACATATATGTCTATTAACTTACTGCAAGTGTCTTAAAGGTGAAAGATGTATGAAGTCATAGTTGGTATACCCTTAAGAATCAGATTAGTCCCCAGCTGTTCCACATGTAAGAATTGTTGTCCTTTCTTTTCCAAATACTATTTCTTGGAGATTCAGAGCTGTTTACTTTATTCTCAGGCTGTAACTGGACAAATAAATGATCAGTCCAAGCATAATATTTTCACATTAAAAAAATACCTCAAATCATAGAAGGCTGTGGATCAACAATATCTTGCCATTCCAGAGCCTGCCTACCTTTTTTTCCCTTTTTGGAATGTGGTGAGAAAGGTTTAAGTTATAGACTCATGGCCATTGCTTTCAAACGCTTCTTTTTTACACTGTTTTGTTTTCTTAATTAAAATCAAAGCGGTGTATCTTTGCCAAGTAGCTTAAATGAATATCATACAGCAACCTTTCTCTTTACTCTGATAAAGTTATGATTATCCTACTGTTATATTWAAAAAAAAAAAAAAATCCAGTGGGAAACTTTACAGTTGCATCAACATCAGGGAAATTAAAAAAAAACAACAACATACCCTCCTCCTCCTTCAGTGTTCTCACTGGTTTAGCTCAACAGGTGTTAGCACCCGTGGGAGCCCAAGTGTAGACAAGCCTCTGGAATCCAGACCTATTTTTAATTAAACCTGTTTTGAGAAATCTAATGGAGATGGCTGTAAAAAGCAGTCTGACCTTGTCAACATTAGGACTAACACCTATTTAGCCACATGAATGATGGCACAAGTGGGAGCATTTTTGCAAATGCTTTCTCCTCAAACCCTGGCTAGTGTCCTGTACATTCATTGTAATTAACCCATTTGCACATTAGATGTGACAGCAATTTTCATCTTGCATCTAATGAATTCAGAGGAAAATTGGATTCTCTGTATGCTGTGGCATTACCATGTGGATTTTAAAGTTGCTTTCTATGCTGTTTTGCCATACTTGTTATTTTACCATCAGATATTACCACAGAGATGGTCGGAGAATTGTTCAAATGCATTGGATTATTAAACTTAGCTGCATTTGCTGCTACTGCTGGACCAAATCCCACACTGTTGGGAGTCCAACATTTTTTGGTTAACGACACTATAAACATCACTTTTCTCCTAATTCTGAAGGACAGTAGTAAGTGCTTCAATTATCTAAATAATCAGAAGACCTCACAGTTGTTTACATGACCAGTGTTTGCTGCGTCATTCCTACACAATAATATCTGTGCTGACCTTCCATTCCTAAACTTTCCAAGGGATGCAAAGGTCAGAAGAGTATAAGTGCGTTTGTGCTGGATAATCCTTCTTGCAATTTTCTGACATGAGGCTTAGCAGTGGAAAGGTTAACACTTGACTTCATAGGCCTAATTATGGTCACTTAACCTCCCATTAAAATGAATGAAGGCAATTTGTACCACTTGATGTGGTAACTCCTTCTGTAGACTCTGAGAAAAAGGTGTGTCTCCACCCTAAATAACCAAAAAGACTTGAAATGTAAGCTGAAAATATTTGCTTGGTGCTTAGGTCACTTTCCATGTTGAAGAATGTTAGTATTTAAGAAATGAATCTTCGTGAGACCTAGTGTATAAATCAATTTTACCTTTGGATAATGCTGAAACACGGATTAGATGTGGGCAGGAGTAGAAGTGGTGCCCTTTTCTACAGTCTAAACACTGAACCACGCATCTCGCTTGTATATAACCTTAGAATTTGCAGCAAAAAGAGAAGTCTCTGGGAAGACCCTAATTCCAGGATAGCAGTGCATAAAATCATCACATTGCCTTTATTTTTATGCCAACAGTAAAATACCCTTTGTAACAACTTCTTCATAGTTTGCTTTTTTCCTTTTTATTTATTTATTCTTTAAAGCATTATGAGGGCTGTTTATATACAAGAGGACTTGGTGGTAGAGCTTGTCCTGAAAAACTCCAAAATTTGTCAGTGTACCACCTCACGTGGGTGGAAAAGTTCTTTTGCTAACAGTGCAGAATCCAGTTCCAAGGTAGATTAAATTATACAAGCAGAATGATTTCTTTAGCAATTTATTTGCCTTTTCTAGAGGKTTTTCTTTTGGCAGAGCTGTGTCAGGTAGGAGGGTATTCTTGTCTTCTCCCCCTGCCTCTGTGCTCCTAACTAAGGTAATTGGGCTGCCGAAAGTTCTAAAAGAAGGTCAAACCTTAGCGTTTTTAGAGCCCATTTCAGTTTATTATCTTCAAAATTTAAAGGGAAGACCTTGGTTAAATGGCTTGCAAAAGGTAACACGGGGAACAATGTCAGGATTAGGAATAAGCCACATTTTTGCTTTCTGATTGAATATGCTAGCAGTTCATGTTCTAGCAGTCTAGAAACTAGATAAAACCCTCATTCTGTTGAACTTGTTAGAAATTTAGTTGTTCACTTTATCCCAATTAGGATTTCATTCTAAGGATGCATTTTTCGCATAGCTGTCTAATGGATACTTTATAGAATGGAAGACTTTTACAAAGGAAAAAAGTATAATATTTTGAACAGCACTACATGACGGAGCGATGATCCATCCATCCCTTTGGTAGACATTTTTTTGAGAAGGTGACATGTGAGCTAGAACTTTGGTAGCCTCTGGCATCATATTGAAGATGCACTGAACGTAAATATGCCTGGATGGACTCAGCCCTTTATGTAAGTTGATGCTCTTGGTATTTTTGAAATTTTGAAATACCCAAGATACAGGCTTCTTTTGAAAACTAGCTACTGAGCATGCACAACAGCTATTTTTCATACAGTTTTCATCACTCTAGAGTTTTACAGTGTAGTATTACTGCATAGTATTGTTACTTAAGATTTATCAACCTTCAGTTCTCAGGGTGTAATGTCTTGGCTGTTTCAAATAGTGTCTGGCTGCCAGCCAAAATCAGAATTTCTTCACAAAACAAGATCTGGAAAGAGCCAACGTGTCTGTGCTGATTTTTATTTATTAAAATACTCCAGATACAAATTGACATTTTCAGCTCAATATTTGACTTTCACCAGCCTTGAAATGGGAACTGCGAGCATTTTGATAAACAGCTGAAAGGTTCGTCTGGTTTCACTACGGCCTCTGTGCATATCTTTTTTTCTTTCTTTTTTTTTTTCTTTTAATAAAAACTGTTTTGCAATTCTCAGTGAATTACCATGGATGTTCTTCGTATGCTTTAGGGACCGCTTTCCTTCAATCTACAATATGGGAAGTGCGTCGGTGCTGGAAACATACCCGAGTGGAAGTGCTGCATAAGAACAGCTACTTACTACACTGTTACCAATATAAATAGTTCTCAAACTTTCAGCGTAGGTGGTGTGCCTACCATGTTAGCCTGAAGTGTCTTCTGATTTCTTAGCTAAAATGGCTTCCTTTCCAGAGTGGATGAGTCCTTAGAATTGGCCTTGCCTGTGCTGTAGGTACCATTGGGCTGAGTGACCTGCTTGCAGTGCAGTTAAAATAGTAATTTCTTGTAATGTAAACAAATTATTTTCCAAATGCTTTTGTATGCTAAAGTCTTGGGCAGCCCTTGGCCTCAAGGCCAAGGTGCTTATTCCTACTGCTGGAAGTTTCAGTAGGCTACAGCTTTGGGACTGTTCAAGGACATTAAGACCTGGTTCTGTGCCTCAAAATGCAACTATGCTTTAATTGTCACAGGACAGCTGTGGTAAGCATACCTGTTGGTAATTTAAAAGTACAAAAGAATTTAAACCCCAGAGAGTACACTGTGGAAAGGAAAAACCATGATTTGTTCCAGTTGAGCTTATCCAGGCTAGAATCTAGGAAAGAGCAATGTACACAGCAGCTCCCTTGTTGTTTTTATAGTATGGTCAGGCTCTTAGGAAACCCCCAAGAAGTATGCGCTACAAAAACAACTGGAGCATTGCTGTGTATGAGTTGATATTTCCTAGATTCTAGTCTGGATAAGCTCAACTGGGATAAATCATGTTTTTTCTTTCCAAAGTATATGCTTGAGATTTGGATACTTTCACACCTGTAAATTGCCATGTTGGACATATACGGCTGAATGAATCACAACACACGTTCAGCTGGATCAAGGATATGGTGACAGTTTATTCAGATTTAATTATGTCACATTTCTGGTTCCAAAATATACTGTAGATAGCCATGTTGTGGAAGACTCATTTGATCTCCTTTGTGCAACCATTTCATAACTAGGCCTCTGGTTTGGTTATATTTACAGCACAAGTATAAAGAATGGGTGATTTGCAAAAACTGTTTCCGTCTGAGGCAAATAAATGCTTTTGTTGAGATTTCTCTGTGCAGTATTCTGCTGAAGAAGTTCATGTATGCTAAGGTTTGTAAGTGTTTTGGAGAATAATTATTAAGTGGTCCCTAACAGTTAAGTGTTTTATTATGCAAAGTTGCATACTGAATGGAAAGAAATGGAAGGGCTGATGCTGTTGAGTTTAATGAAGTTGTGCTTAGTGCAAACACCACTTAAAAAGAAAGTAGATAATGTTAATGGGATAGAACATTTCCACAGAATAATGGTTTCCTGCTGTTAGATAAAAACCAGAGACCAAGCAAATGTTTATTTTCCAAGTGGGAGACATAGATCTGATGATGATGTTGTACTAAAATGACTTGTCTGTTAGGCAGAATGACTGATGCAGATGTAATCACTTTAATCTCATCACTGATGTATTAGACAGATTGTTCCCACTGTAATTGTTTTACACTCTAGTTTTTATTCCTGTTGATAACAGACCTCTGATATCCGTTATTCTGTATTCCCACATTATCCCCTATAATGACAGCTGCTAGGACTGAACTATAGTCTCTCTTTTACTTAGATGAGATCTAAACAACTGTAACCACTACCCATATTCTAAGTATTAACATAATCAGTGCCTCCCTGCCCCCGCCACCATGCATTTCCCTGATGGTGTTACTTTAACAGAATCACTTATTTCACTGGTCTTGCTTTTACTGTATGACTCAGTACAACATCTTGGGGCTGGTTCAAAGTTGAATATCGTAAGAAGTGTCCATCTCCTGATCATTCACATTCATTCTTTAAAGAACGATGCCAGTGTCTTAATTCGCACACAGAAGGGAAGAGGCTTAAAGTTAGGATATTGGGGGGGAGGGCTCTATGTGTGTCTTGGAGGTGGGGCGGGAGGGGGGAGAGGTCTCGAGAGGTGAGAAGTACATAACATTTTGCACCAGCTGAAACTTCAGGGTGGTCTTTCGTTGTAGTTTTAGGTGTATGCATCATAGCTACTGCAGAAAGGCTGGAATGTGTGTTTGACCATTTGTTTTCTCTTTAGGGCCAAGGACAAACTTTTCAGTTTCCCAACCTATTTCCAGAAAAAGAACAAACCCCAGAAGCTCGCTCTTTTGATGACTTCAAGAATAAATATCTCGAGGAAGAGGCGCAGAGGCAGAGAGGTGACCCCAGACGAGGCGGAGTCCCTGATTGGTTTGGACTTTGATGCAACAAGTCAGCTGCCTTTTTTAGGCTCAGAGGGATTTTAATCAGCAGAACTTGCACTCTTCTCTTCTTGTAATGACCAAGGGTTTATTTTTGAGCAGCCCTTGTTAGCGTGTCTTTTTACCTGGCTATTTGTGCACGACTACAACAAAATGGCCCAAAAGAAATAAAAAGGTAAAATAAATCCGACTGCATCAGATCTTTCCTGTGAACTTGTGGACTGTTTCTGAAATGTGGAATTGCTTGTTGTTGTTTCTGACTGTGTCATTTTGCTTATCCTCTTCCTGCTTCTTTAGGTAATTTGAGTAAAGTAGGAGACGTTATAGTTACCAGGATAAGTGTGGTTTGTGTTGAACAGAACGTATAAAAGGCAAGGTAGGACAACCAGAGGTGGACAAGAAGTTGCAGAAAAGTAGACTGTAGGCTCAGAACATAGGTGTACGTATTGTCAGGTATGATGTCCTACTATTTTGTGAATTGCCTTGCTTCCAAAGTGACCCCCTTTCCTTAGGGATGTATGTTTGATCTGATTTCACTCCTTTGTTGATGGTTGTGTGGCATCTTGGAGAGGGGGCCTGTTGGATAGCCTTGCAGCCATGCATGTGTGCATTTGATTCAGAAAAGCTTCAAAGAATGGACAAATGTGGTGCACTGTCTCTGCTTGCTGTTGTGCAATGCAGGTGGCTGGCCTGCCCTAGGAACATTTACTGGCATAGCTGTGATAGTATTCCCCCCCCCCAACCCGCAGCTACCTTGCAGAGCTGGCAAGAGTCCTGTGTAGACACAGTTGTATTGGCATAAAAATGCTTCTGCCAGTGTAGACTGTTTTGGGCTCAGGACTAGTGAAAAGACTCTTTTTACTTTTTCTGGTGTAACTCCCTCCACTTTTAGGTTGCTGATGTCGCTGCAGTGGTAGAACTGTTCTAGGCCTTCAGGGCTGCTGTATTCAGGTTTTTCATTTGCCTAGCTCTGCTGCTGTTTCTCCTCATTTTGATGAGGATTATTTCTCTTTCCCTTTGTCAAGTAATATGCTCTGCTGGTGTGTCAGAAACGGTGGAAAAAGTGAGGGCTAGGAAGGACTTTACCACAGATAAAGAGAAGGATGTATTTCTGCAGGCCATTAGCTATGATGCCAACACATGCAGGGTTAAATGTATAGCTAAAGTTTCCCTGCCTTTTGAGTTCTGCCACTTAGCAATTGGCAGGGTAGTGAATGAACCCTTGCCTTGAACACTTCTACCCGGGTGCTCTCCTTTATTGTTCTGTGTCTGAACTTCTTGTTTGGACAGCTAGCAAGATGTTTACAAGGAAACAGCTGTTCCCCAGAGAAGCAATCTAAGGAGGATTTTAGGCACCCTCTTCTGTTCATTAGTTGCTTGTTTCCTCCTGCTACTTCCCTTCTTCAGTCCATCTTCTTCTGTGGTTTGTTGCTTACAAGTCCAGTGACTCTCTCACCCCACTCTTTGTCCAACTTCCAAGAGGGATCATGCAGATGATCTGCGTAAGTCAGCTGGTGCTTAAACAGAGAGATGCCCTCAGAGATGAGGGAGACAAGGCAGGATTTGCTAGTCCCATGCTGCTGACAGAGCTGCAATAGTAGATGTGGAAAAATACTGAGTTCACTGAAAACAGTTTTTATGTTTGGCATGTCTGCAAAGCTAACACTTCCGGAGTTTTGTAGTGACACGTGAAACTTAAGGTTAAACCAAGAACTGGCCTGCAGTTTTAAAGTAGGAAGACCGAATTTGTCTAGATAAAAGGGTTTCCTCTCT
This sequence comes from Apteryx rowi, assembly GCF_003343035.1. NCBI lineage: Eukaryota > Metazoa > Chordata > Aves > Apterygiformes > Apterygidae > Apteryx > Apteryx rowi. The sequence goes on along the minus strand of NW_020450684.1, from coordinate 185,160 downwards.
GATATACGCAGCTCTCTTTTAAGGAGACTGTCTCTCAAGCTGCCAGCTAAATGTGGACTTGATCCATATTGGGGCTGGGTATGGAGTTGATCCATACTGGGACTGGGACTTTGCTCCTACAATATAATGTTATGGAGTTTGCTATTTTTTCTTCACTTTCCTTTGTGGTGGCCTCCAATATAGGTAACTCCATCTTCTCCATGGTGAAGATAAATGAAAAGAATTCATCTAGTGCTGCCATATATCTTCCTAACTGGTTGGTCAGCCTTAAGCAAGCAAGCAGACAGGTATGTGATAGTTCTGGATAAGTGAGGCTGTATTCTGTGTGTTAGGTGTAACAGAAAGGGATATATTAACCATCAGCCTCTCTGCCTTCCCTGTTATGGTCCTCAGGAGAGGTTGGAGTCACCAGCTCCTGTACTGGCATTGAGGACCCATGCTGAGAGGAGTTTATTTGCAGTCCCAAGTATGTTCTAGGCTGAGTGAGTATCAAAAGCCCAGGGCAGGTCTACCATGTTTTGCTACTCTGTGATTTCTCCATGGATGATTAATTTCTAGCTCATGTTCAAGGCAGGTTTCTGTCTGGAATGGCACAAAAGGGAAGAAATAGAGATGAGTATACCCGTATCTATACGAAGCTGCAGCGACCAAATTCTGGCAGATACTCAAGCTCCTTAAGAGAACTTACATTACCAGATGCTTCTCAAATAGTATTCCTGTGAAATTAAGGTAAGATTAAAAAAAGAAAATTCAGAGCCCCTCACCCACCATTATTTTGCTTTAATGCCCCTGATTGCCGTGGAAATGGGATAAAAAAAGATGTCAAGTCCTTCCCAGTCCACTGCTGGCCAGCATTTCTGAGGAAGTGCCAATGGCTTTGGATGCTTAGTATGATACAGTACTTCACAAATCCCATCCCCCAAACTGCACAGGTAGGCTAGAAAATAATGGAGATAATACTTGAATATGAAGGCAAAATTTGTATCACATACCAGAGAAGTACAGCAAATGAGTGATGAAGCTAGGACAAGCACTCAGAATTACATAGTTCTGTACACGAAATTGTGCTCATTCCAGCACATCCTGGAGTTTTTGTGTGATGCAAAGGATCAGTAGGACCTGTGAGGTTGCATCTAGTCCTGCTATCAGAGAGGTGTCGAGCTGTCCTTGGCTGTATCAGCAGCCTTACCTGTGGGCCAAGAATTTGGATGTATGCGTGAATAACTTCTCCAAGGAGCAAAGTAATGACTTGGTTGAAGAGGCTGATGTTCTTTCTGTGTGCTGGACACAGCAGGAAGAAACCATGTCCCGCGCTTGGCATGCACAGCTCTGCAGCTGCTGGCTTCCCTGACATGCAGTGGAGACGTGGAACACAGTTTCGTTCTCCTCTGAATGTGTACAGCCTCCCAAAGAGAGTAATGTGCTGGAACAGTCAGCGGATGCGCAATTGATTGCGTAGGCCACTCTGGTGGAGGCGCGCATTCAGCTACGATGGGCAGCGTCTCAGCAATACCAGTACACTTCAGAGGGAACCTGTGATTGCTTTTTTGTTTGCTTTTATTTACTGTTTTTTAAAACAAACCAAACTGAATTGCAAAGAGAGTCAAGTGGCTCTGTAAAGTGGCTCTCCTAACATTGCAACTTCGAAATGGGTTTTGTGCTGTAGCTTCTGCTTGGAAGCTAATGGTAGGCTTGTTATTGGTTGAAGTGGATCACACAAGAATGTGTGGGAGTGTGCAGGTGACAAATTTACTGTGTCTTGTAACCACTTATCACCTGAGCTATGCTACATGACCTCAAAGGATGAAAATGATTGTCTTCACGGTTACTTTGAAGTAGGAAGGCATATAGTGCAGCTCAGCTGACAAGTGGTTAGTCACAAAGCTGCAGTAGCTTCATCTTCTCTGTATAAGCCCCCCCTATGTCAAAGATGTTAAGTATTTCCTGCAGATCAATGTCTATCTTTATTGTCCTGTGCATCATTCCCTCTTTGTTATACTACTTGGTGATCAAGAGAAGAGAAAAGGCTAAATGGACTAAAAGATGGGAAAGAAGTAAATAGTCCCTTGCGCTACTTTGATGAATCCCAAAGGAGGCATATTCTAATCCAATTAGCAAATATCCTTGCTCTCTACACAGGAAAGTCAAGTCACACAGAGGGTAAATGGCTCACTTCCATGACTGAATGTGTCTGAGAATGGGTAATCCAGAGCTTCCGATGCTTTCCCCCCTACTGGGACTCCTGAATTACGCATCTTGTGACAGAAAGAGGCATTCAATGGTCTGATCCATTGCTGAGTAGCACTAGCACTTCTGAATGAATGAAACAGTGGGAAAATTTTGCTTACTTTATCCAAGGTGGTCTTGCTGTGGAAACTCTGTTCATGGCTGGGGAATTTCTGATCCATCTGGGTCATTCCAATTATATCAAAGCCCCCCCCTCCCCCCCCGAAAATCATTTTCCATATTTCAGTTTTTAGATCGTAGGATAGACAATTGTTTCTTCAGCTGTGGAGTGTTTGTGGAATGACTTGCAGAGAGTGGTAAGGGTTGGATACAGGACGTCTGCTTAGCGTGTGAAACCGGGAGAGGTGCACAAAGCAAGCACTATTTTTGCTAGAAGGACTGAAAGCTGTAAAATACTGTTATCTTGACAGTGCTGCTTTCTCCTGAAGTAGAGTTCAAGGACTGCTCAGAGTCCAATTTAAAACAGTTGTTTGAGAAGGGCTTTCCAGGGTGGCTTATATGCCAAGGCTCATAGGTACCATGGCTAAAAAGGAACATTGTGATAATCTCTTCTGACCTCCTGAATGACACAGATCATAAAATTTCATGCCATAGGTTCTGTGCGTAGGCCAGAAGCCTGTGGTTGAACGTTACCTGGAATGGGTTTCAAGGCTTAAACTTGACAAGCATGGCTGAGTGAAGTGAATTTCCTTGAATAAGCTGGACCCAAGCAGTATGAAAGTCAGCAACATGTCATCTGACCTGTGAATTGCTTAAAGTGGTTGTAATAGGGAAAACTGAGTGTTGCTGTTTAGGAATCATATGTTTGTAGAAAGGGGAGGTAATTTTTGTAAATATTATTTTCTTTAAATGCAGAAGTTTTTAGAGTAGCTAGGATGACATCCTAGTTGAACCATTCCTTTTAGAGTGATTTATGGCTGTTTAGACAGAATGTAGCTCTTTGTGTATAGTGTGGCTTATCAAAGTGTGTGCTGCTGTTGCTGACACACCCAACTTGCAGAATTCAGGAGATACCCTATAATCATTTATACCATAGGCCGAGGGGACGGTAACTAGGTCCTGGTGTAAAAGTAATTGCTTTTATTACAAAACATAATGGATTATCAGTCTCTTGTCCTTTTCTGCCTTCAGCTGTTTGTAAATGCTGTGAATGGAAATAAATTAGAATTTTGAATTGTCAACTGGATTCAAAACAAGAGGTAAGAGATGCCACCACTGCATTTGTAGAGGAATGCAGAGCCCAGAATTAGGCACTGAATTTTCCTCTGTGGTGCCTCGTGCTTTAGAAAGCATCTTGAGGCCACCAAGTATTCTAGGTAGGTAGGTCTTACTTGAGATCTGGCAATTAGTTAATGTTATCTATGTTTCATTGTCCAAAGTTCATGGTTTAGGAGTTGGACAAGACCAATGATAGCAATTCAAGGCTTGGAAAACTTCCTTTCCTAAAAAAGGCTTGGGAAACTCACTCTATTGATTCAGTGTGATTTAGAAGCATCTTAACTGTTGTCTGTGTGTATACCTGAGAAAGAAAGATTTCTGAGAGGCAGAGCACAATTTAGTGTAGCAAGCAAGGGTGCAGCTAGAGAAGTGAAATGAGTAGACTAGAAAGGGAACATCTGTGGTGTGAGCAAGTGTTATTCTCATAAATGGAGGGAGAAACCAGGGAATCTTTCTGGATCATGTGGTGCTTTTCCCATGAGCCTGTGCTGAAAATGTAGAGCTGCAGAAGGCCTCTTAGGTCATACAGTCAATCTCCACAAATAGAGACTGCTGCAGGCTGAGCTGTGCCAATGCTTGCACACATGGCAAACCCAGTGTGTGGTGTGTCACAACAGCTGTCAAAGACTGGTCGTCATACCCAGAGTCTCTAAACATCCTGTTTATCCCTGCAAGGAGGAACACTTGATTGAAAGATAAATACCAAAAAAAAAAAATGGTGCTAGGAACAACATTTGCCCTTGGGCTAACGAACCTGAAAACAAAAGAAAATAAACATAGGATGGAAGCAAACAGATTTCCACACAAGGCCAGATTCTAAAAGGGATTTAGGAGCTTAGCTTGTTTTGGCACGCTTGAAAAAGAAAAAGACGTCCGGGTGCCAGGATTCGTAGGGCTCCGTATGTGCACGAATGAGTCAGGGGAAGAGCATGGGGAAAGATGGGGTGGCTGTGGTGGTGCGAGGGGGGACTGGAGAATGACGGAGCTGCCAGAAAGCTTTGTGCAGGGTCACCCTGGGGGCATAGCTTGCACATTCTTATTTTTTTGAAAAATTAAACATACTGAAAAAACCCTCCAAGTTGGCAGTGAGGATTTTTTTTTCTTCCCCCTCTGTTTGTTTGTTGTTCATTTGTCGCTGCACGGGAGGTCTGTTTACTTTGCTCAAGAGAATGAGGGACCCAAGAGACACTGCTCTGCATGCAAAGCTTTTATGGAAGGGGCTTGGGGAAGAGAAGGGGAGGAACTTTCCAAGCCTTTTGAAACAGAGCTGAAAGAGTTTGTGGGCTGTTTCTTTTGCTTCTTTGCCCAGCACACTTTGGGCCTGATGTTGCTACTGCTTTTGTAGATGTAGCTGTGCCATGGACTTCAAAGGACTGGATTGGTCCTGCTGTTAAGGGTTGATCAGACAAATCTCAACAGGGCAAGTGTCAGGAGGCCTGAGAAGCCCCTCGACTTGGTATGGAGATTCTGAGTGGTTATCTAACACTGCAGAGCCCCCTCCCAGACCGCGGGACCTCTCCTGGTGGGTTGCTTTGAAACCAGATGCGTAGCAGTGCTGCTCTCTCTTACCACCTCCCCAATAACCCTGCTGAATGAACTGGCCCTGAAGACTGAGGTGAATTCATCTCTCTCTGTGCCAGTAAGATCCTCTCACAGACAAGCCAAATGCAGCCCATCATTCCAGGGATTTCAGTTTTTAAAGGGGACTTTTCCAAAGCTATGTGGCAGCCTGCAGCTGCTGAATTTTGTTGCTTTGGATGATTTAGTTAACTTCTGAATGCCTCAGTTTCCCCAGCTGGGCTTAACAGTGATTGTGACCCAGCTGAAGATCCAGCTAATGGAGGGGGAGTGGAGATGTGCACTGTTCTTACTTACTTCACTTCAGCTGGCATTTTGGTGGATGAGGCAATATTGCCCAGCTGGATCTTCCTCATATCTTATGGTACAACAATTCTCAAAAAAGAAACGTGGGGAGAAAACTAAGGGTACTGTACAAGGGAAGTGACTGTCTTTAGATTAACAAATAGGCACAACCATTGAGTTGTGTGGGTATGTAGCAGATAGCTTACCATAATGTGAGGAATGCCAAGCGAATGGCTGATGAGTGTGATGGATAATTCAGCTGTCACGGACTTCAGAGCAATGCGGTGTTCTGCTATTTGTAGCTTTCTCATCCTTTTTGGCTTATTGAGAAATGATGGAAACTGATGGGCCTGCCTGTAACCTCAGCCTGTGCGCTTTGTGTTCATAGCACCTATTTTATAGCAGTAGTCTGTTCTTCGAAACAGCCCCAGTGCATAGCAGAACAGAAAAATTTAGATTGACACAGGGAGCTGGTTCCTTTTATCTCAATATTTCCTGTTTTAACCAACAGGAAAACTACTCAGCAATGCTGAGACATCTTTCTGTGCTGTAAAGGATCCCTTAAATACTGAGACGCACCATGTTGTTTTGGCTGCTCTGTCTCCAAAAGGAGGAGGAGTTCAGAAACCAGCTGTGAGTGTTGTTAAGGAAACAAAAAAGACCTTTGTTTTTTTTTAAAAAAAGAGTTGTAAAGCCTGTAATTGTTCATGCTAGAGGAGGGAGGAATGAGAGGGAATGCGATTAGAGATAGGCTATCCAGAAATACCTCCCTTTACAATGTATGCAAGTGGGGACTGTCAGTGAACCAAAAAGAGAGCAAGTTAGAAAAAGACACAAAAATATTTTCACTCTACATTGAATTAGGTTAGTGTTGTGCAATTCATTGCCATAAGATATCGGGGCCAAGAACTTTGCTGGATTCAGACACACTTCTGGCTGTTTCTGTGGCTAACCAGGGTATCAGAGGGCTAATAGTAATATTAAAAGTACGAGAGTTTTGGGAAGCTGTCAGTGCCATGTGCGTCAAGGCATAAACTGACTCCAGCAAACAGAGGTAGGGATGGGAAGAGACTTACTTTCTTGGGAGGGGAAAATAGCCTGTGAGCTGTCTGTTGCAGGGTTTCTTGTCCTGACCTCTGGATCAGCCTCTGTCATGTTGCAGAATCCTAGCCAACATGGAGCATGGAAAAGAAGTCAGGTTTGGTATAGTAATATTTTTAGAAGAGCCGTCTCACCTGCAATAATATATCTAGTCATTTGTTAGACCCTGTGGGGAGGTAGAGCGCCTTCTGCATTCTTCAGCTATCAGTTGTGAACATCTTGATTTCCACTGAGAGAAAAGTTAATTTGGTGGCCTAGGAAACAGGAGGGTGAAGTTCACTTCCAGGCTGTGTTTTCAGCTGAGCTTGGGTCAAGTCCTTAATCTCTCTTTCTGCCTTGGTTTTGTGTCACAGAAATTATCTAGGGATGATCATCTTTTTGTCTTTTTTTCTCTTCTATTTGCCTAGCTAATAATGCATTTAGGGAATCCTTAGTGAAAAGTGCCCCCTCCCTTTCCTCTTTTGTTGATTATGATGCACTCACTACACATAATATCAACATATTGAAGTCTAGTTTTCTTGTTTGCTTTTTCATCACACTTGAACTGTCTGGAAAAAGGAGCATGGGGCCTTTGCACACCTTAGCTGTGGAGACATGCAGTTCAGTAACGACTGCTCCGTAAAAGAGCTGTTTATTGTATTTTCTTTTTGCTGCTTTTAATAGCTATAAGCAACCCCTGTGTGGAGTGTTTCTTGACACTTGGTGACCAGCTGGGTGAGGGGCCTTCAAATTGGTTTGAAGCCTGTGGTGAGAAGAGCATAACAGGTTTCTGACTGCTCCAGTCACTTGCTGGCTGCCAAGGAATGCTGGAACCGGAGGTCGTTATTGCACAAGTAATTAAGGATTCGTCGGCCCTATCTCTCTGATTGCTTAAGGCCATTGTAGTAAGGGACGAATACTCCTGCCTGCCCATGGTTATTTGTTTTTTGCTTGCTTTGTTTTTCTTGGCTTGTGGGGAGGAATTATGAAGACTCTTGACTAGGATCTGGAAGTCCTGCATCCTAATGCATTTGGCTGTGGCCCTGGGTATGTTGTGGTACATTCTAGTATTGAGGAGCATAGTGTCCTCAGGGCCCTCTCTCTTCCTGTTTCTTCCCAAAACTGAGCTGCCAGAAAAAAAGTGCTTTGATGGTGCTCAGAAAGGAGGTACGAGTCGTCCAGGTCCTGGCACAGGGTGGGTGAAGAAGCCAGACTGGAGAATGTCTATAGAGCAGTGCATCTGAATGGCTGTAGTGGCTTCTGCCTTCATGTTAGCAGATGCAGGGCTTTTACCACAGCTGAATTGGACTCAAAAACCTGAGACTGGCTTAAAAATGAAAGGTTTCTTGCACTTTTTTTTTCTTTTTAAGGGATTCTTTCCTCTGTCTGTGGTTTCAGCCCTGAAGTTTGGATTTTTATATCTTTTCTCTGCATTATAGGCAAGAAATTATTTCTTTGTCTTTTAAATGGATATGGAGACCTGCATATGGGCAGGGCCCTCTTTAAAAAAAAAAAAAAAAAAAGAAAACGTGAGCCTTTGACAGAATCACAAGAGCAGGGCAGACTGAGCCACCCTTTAACCATCTGTCTCTTGAGATCCTGAGTTTTTTGTCTCTGGGGAGCACAGCTCACAGGCATGGGAAGTCATGTTGGCATCCTTCTGTTTTTCTTTGTGGATGGTCACAACCACCCAAGAAAGGAGCCCCCATTGCACTGACTGTCCTTGTGCTTCAAGAGCAATGGAAGAAACAGCTGAGGAACAGGAAGGAAGGGTGAGCTGGCTGTCAGCCCCATTGGTCCAGGGACACCGTGAGTGAGTCTGGGAATGTGGCTGGTACCAGGTGGGCATTTCCTTCCGTCCTGGGAGTATGGAAGGGAGGTGACCTTGGACCATGCTCGCTGACTGCCTCCCTAAAGCCTCCTTGCTGCTGAAGAAGGTTTGCCCCAGAGAGCCCGGCTGCAGGGGCTTGGCAGTAGTTCAGGAACAGCTTGAAGGGCACATGTTGGGTAGGCAGTTGGAGCGGGTGATGGAGATGATCTGCTGAAGGAGAGAAAGTGCAGAGTGAGAAGGGGAATGATGAAAGGGTGGCCACGTGGGAGACCTTGTGGGAGAGGGGGAGGGCAATAACTCATCTCAAAAGGAGCGAGGGGCCAGCAGTGAAATTGCCTAGAATAACTGGCTGAAGCAGAAGAGCCCTAGTGGAATGATTGGGTTTGGCAGACCGAGGTTATTCTCTGTGCCTGTCTGTGGGGGAGTCAAGTAACTTCTTGGTCAGTCTGTAGAGTATGTCTAATCAACAGCCCCAGTGCCGGTCGCAGCCCGGGATGCTCCAAGGTAACACTAACCCAGCAGCAGAGCAGAGGGGTGTCTCCAGAGGTCCCAGGGGCACTGCGTTTTGACACGTGAGTTTAGCCCCCAAAGCAGCAGCCTTACAACAGACACTGCGTAATGGCCTGTTCTGCATTTGTATTTCATTTGCCTCCCATATGGGATCAGTTTTTCCCTTTTCTTTATTTTTTTAATAGCGTTTTTCCTAGTCATAATAATCAGCATCCCCGCCCCCCTGTTTTTACACAGCTGGCTTTGATTGGTTTCAGTCCTGCAGATGCTCCTTCTGACTGAGAAGAAGGGGCAAAGGTTCCCTTCTTTTTAGTGCGAAGCAGACGGCCTTGCCGGAGGGGTGGGGGAGGCCCACATGCTCCCTCACTAGTCAACTCTTCGCTGTGGCCCCGACTGGCCTCTTGTGTAGCTGGTGAGGTTTGCCAAATTGCGAGATAATTTCTGTGCCGAAGGCCTGGAGAAGATCACAAGCTGTTGCTGGTGTGCATGCCCCTTCTCTCACTCTGTTCAGAAACAACTGTTCTTGCGAGCGAGAGGGGCAGGATCCCCGCATGCATTGTGCTCGCAGGCTGTGGATATAAAGGGTCAGTGTGCTTCTGTGATCTGGCCTGGCAAAGAGACCTGGGAGTAGGCTGAGGCTGACTCGATTTCTGTGTCAGTGTGCCATTAGTCTTGAGGCAACTGCGGGTCACACGTGTCTGGTTGTATAAGGTGTACAGCACAGGGCACAGTTAACCTGTGTAACACTGAGTTACTCCTCATCTAAAGGAACTGGTAAATGTTTGAATCAAAAAACACCCTGAGTGTACGAACTGACGGGGGGGAAAAAAATCTGTAAGAAGGATAGGCAGACTTCCCTGATTTTTAGGGCGTGAGTCAGATACGAATTGCATGGCAGAAGGGAGAAATTTCCCTCCGAGGCCACCTAATACACAACCGCCCGGTGCAGGGTTTCTAGCAACTTCCTTTGAAGCAGCTTGTGCTAGTCACTGTCGACAGACCGTTAAGGACATGGCCACTCAGCCGATGTGTTATGGCTATTCCTGCATTCCAAGCACCATCCAAGAGAATGAGACATAGCATTGCACAAGAGCAAAAGAAAGTAAATGTTTACAGGCRCAACGCACATTTCAGCTTGTTACATGTTCCTGAGCAGTGACTAGAAATGAAACAATAATTAAAACAGGTCCCAAGTCTCTGTGTGTATCTTGGCTTGCAGCATAGTCTTCTTGGAGCGCTGCCTCTGCCTCTCTCTGATCCCAGGCTGAGCAGTACCACTGGGCCGTTACATCCAGGTCAAGGTCTTTCCAGTTACTCAACATACATTGTCTTTCTGAGAACTGCAAAACCCTTCTGTTGAGGCAGCTTTATGGCTTGCGATAGATTTGGGTGCTCGATGCTTTCCCTCACACAGTGATAATTGTGCAGGACTCCCTGGCTGACTAGGAGACACTTGCCATGGGTATCAAACATGTTAGTGTGAGGTAAATTTATAGATTGTTTTATCCTCATGGGAGGAAAGGGGGCAGGGGGAAGAGTAGAAGAGCAGAGCTGAAAATAAGTAGACATTTAAATCATTTCTTCCCTGAATTATCCCTTTTTAATGGTCTCATCTGGCTCTTTGTGTCTTCTGCTAAGCTATCAGTGCGACAGGGCTGACATAGCTAAGGGCTGTATCGTCACACCTGACAGCTGTGCCGGGAAGCCAGCATGAGTAACTGCCTCTGCTCTCCTGCTCAGAGTGTAAGGTTAGTCCCAGCAAGGCTTGGAAATAGGGAGAGAGCAGAGAGATGGCTCTAAAATACCGTCTTCCAAGATACACTGTATGGCTGATGGTCCCTGTGTATCCCTCACTTCCCCCAAGCTTGGCTTTGCCTTGGCCTTTGCACCAAGAGGAGAACTTAGGTCACCCTGAAGGTTAGTTCTTGGCAAGAAGAAAGGTCTTTTTAGTAATGATCAGCTCACTCTCTGCATGGTGGGGGAAGACAGACCTCAGGGGGTTTTTTGTGTCCACAACGTGCACTACACTGGTCTGAGACTGTCAATATCCCCTGATGAGCAATAGCCTTAGCTGCTGAATCACTCGCATCACTCTTCGTGGTTATCTCAGTTGAGCAGTAAGCTAGCCAGATATTATTCATTTTGCTTGAAATAATAACTAAGATGATGTCTATTGAAGGTATAAATGTCTAGGCTTCCTGTAAGGAACAGATTGAAATCCCAACAGCATTCAGCAGCTAGTGCAGCAGAGTATCTCCAAGATCACACCTACAACRCTGTCTTTCTACCTGTGTTTCCGTCAGGACAAATGTCCGCAGCCATTGCTGAGTCTGCGAGTAGGTTGGATCTGTTGTCTGGCTTATAAAATAAGGGGTGTTTTTTAAGAGGTGGCAGTTACATGGCCTCTTGACTTATGCAGCCAAGTTACTTAAAGTTTTTGTTGTTATGGAGAAATGCTGACTTTTCTATAGGGCAAGTTGCAACCTGCTTCTATGCAATGTGCTGTTACAGCTTCTCTTTAACCTTGAGAAAACTAGGTTTGACTTGAGAATTGCTGGATTTATTCTAAAAGCAAATGATAATGTTTGAATGAAGTTGGGGAAAAAAGTTGTTCAGTGTGCTTTTGAGTCACAAAGTCATGAAAAATGACTTTAAGAATTTGATGTTTGTGTTCCTTTTGCTCAAACAGGTTACCACCAGCTCTTCAAAGTTTTTGTATAGTTAAATCTCCTTAATAACTTGAATAGCAGCTATTGTTGAGGAAAATATAAAATAACTCACCAGCATTAGAAACACTTACTGTTGTATAATGTGTGGGGATCCCAGCATGGGAGTTAAGGTGCCAAATCTAGTCCTGTTACTGATGATGGAAAGTTGTTTTGTTCTCCCTTTTCCAGTGAAGTTTCAGCAAATACAGAGCAAAATAGATGGGTGTGATGACATTTCTCTAGCTGAGAGCTATCAAAAATCTTCCTGTAAAGATTACCTCCTTTGGTCTTATTGGAGCAGTAAAGGCTTGTGTTTGTAAAGAGGAAGAGCCAGCTTTTCAGAAGTCTGGTATTTTATAGAATGCTTGACACACAAGCCATAATTCCGGGATTTTGATTCCCATGTTAAGTCCTCATGCTTTCAAATTCTTGGAGCTAATTTTCATTGACAATAGGAACATTCCTTGAAAAATGCTGATGTAATGAAGTACGTGCTACTTGAGATTAATAGATTTATTCAGTGACTCCTTTTTGAAACTTTTGCAAAGTGTCTTAACATTTTTATGTTTCTCTGACTGCCAACAAAATCACATTGCACCACACAGTTTGCAACATTAGTCAGATTTTGACACTGGCTCACGCAAGAGGCAGTTTTCACAGTCAGGAATCATAAAATGTTAAAGAAATTGCCATTATTTGAGAACTAGACACAGTTCACTGAAGCAGATGGACTTGCTAACAGTGACTTAGGAGGTCTGTAGCACAGCTGTGTTGACACGGATTATAGACAATCAAAATTGTATATAAAGTGCATGCCATAGTTTTAGTTTTAAGCATATTGCTAACATTTAATGAAGTATGTAACCTTATATGGTTTATGTATTTTTGTACTGTAGCTGCAAGTTATGCTAAGGCCTTGGCTAAACCTCCCCAGAAGTCTYCACTGCTATTTGTAATGCAGGCACATAGAAGCACAGAGTGCCAATAAGCCTTTGATTGAATCTTGATTAATGTAAATATGTTAAGCCTGTAGGTGCCATTCCAGCCTAGGGAGCTTCTTACAGCTTTTAACCAGGTCCACATCAGAGTTAGAGAAACTCCCTTTGCTTCAGAAACTTTCCAAAGACCATCTGAAGAATGTTTGGACTCACTCATGAAGGATCAGGGATGCAGACGTTTCCTGAAGCCCCTAGCTTTCTTGTTTGCAACACCATTCCAATAAAAATTAAGCCCTCAGACACAAACTTAGGAAAGGAAAGAGGAAAACAGAATTCTGATATGTTTCACAACTGTGCCCTCTGATCCCAGGAGAAAGGTTGGGTAAGAAATGTTGTGTTCTTACATGCCTGTCTGTCTTCAAAGTCTTCAGTTAGTTCTGTTTTACTAGGAAGGTCTCTTGGGGTAGGTGAAGAAGTTGCCTAATTGTTTCAGTGCATTGCTGCATTGCTTTTTAGAAGGGAAGCAGTGATCCCTTGATCGATGCTTTAATGTACTTTGGATGCAGCAGATGAGATGTATGGTGGGAGGAGGAAGGCATTCTGGAGCCTGGTACGTCGCAATAGGTTCTCGATGGGTGAGACAGATTTAAAAAAAAAAAAAAAAAAAGAGTTCTGGTCCTGGCTCTGATGCATCTCGTATTTTAGTACCTATTTTGGTGCCAAATTCATGGACTTTAGTTTGCCAAGTCAATGTGTTGAATATGTGCAGCTTCTTGGGTATGTGGAATGGGACAAAGCAACTCCAGCATCGGGGCTAGCTTCTCTCAAAGTAAATCTTTGGGTGATAACCCTCCTGATTTACATCACTGTCAGCACATGCTAAGAATTCTGCCACGATAACTGCAGGTGCACGTGATGGGAAAGGAGGAATAACCACAGGAAAATGCCCAATGGTTTTTTTCCTTCCTCCTATGAGAACGTTTTGCAGTGTCTTCACCTTGGAGGTGACTTCTTCAAAGTAAAGACAGTGCGTGTAATGATGCAGGTTGGATCTATATGCAAAACAGACTACTTACATCCTCTCTCATGCCTTGCTGTCTAGACTCTAGGTGCTACAGATAATCATGGACCAGTATTACTACTGCTGTCAGGAATATGCCCTTACTTACCATAAAGGGAAAGATTTTAATCTGTCACTCCCTGAATTTTCCTGTGGACAATTCAGCCTCTTAATGTAGTGTCTTAGGATGTATTAATAGCAAAGAGCTTCTTTCCAACTCACTCAGGACTAAGCCACAGCACAAGTTAAGTTCAAAGCTCTCCACTGGTGAGATCAAGGATTTGAAACAGTGTTAGCTAATAACAGGGCCTTTGTCCTACAGGGTTGCTACAAATTGTAACTTTTTGAACTTGTCCTTTGCCCAAAATAGTTCATATCCTTCCTTGGTGAGCATTATCAGAGCTTTTCATTTTCTTCTTTCACCTGTGGTTGCCTATTCTAATCCCGTGGTTCTTGGTACCTCCTTGGCCTGGGCATCTTTGCACAGCAGCAACAGATAAAAGGGACTGGCGTCCTGGTTTGTTTTTCAGGCTGACAGGCATTCATCTTCTGCTTAAGGTCTGCTTTCAGTGGGGCTCTTCTTGTCCTCCTTGTCCAAATTGTACATATGCAGACACTTTCCAAAGCCACAGGCTGTTCTGCAGATGTCTGGTCTTTCCCACCTCCTGACTGCTTCAGGTATTGTTTTGGTGGCCTCTGGCTTAGCGTTCCCTGTGTCCTTCTGCCTCCATGCCTTTCTCTGGCATATTTAGGATTTTCTATCATGTCTGCAGTGTCTGAGCACTGTCCATCTGCTGTAAAGTTTGTTCTGAGCTGGCTGACTTCTGACTGCTTTACCAGGGTGCTTTTCGCTGACTAGTCCAGAGGCTAGTCATAGTCTGGACCCTTCCCAGAAGCTCAGGCCTTAAAATTGCAAGCTGGTGGTTTTTGTATTTTTTGTGTGTGTGCTGGGGGGGGAGGGGGGGGCTCTATTTCCAGAAAGAAGATGTTTTTATTTGGAATATGTTACTTCTCAGTTAGCTGTACCACAGTTTGCTGAGGTTACTGGAGACTTAAAAAGTGCTTCAAAAATAGCTGTGGTAAGGTTGCTACCTTTTTCCCAGGCAAGATTTCTGGGGAGAGGTAGGATTTTTTTATTAGACAAACTGATATAACTGGACTAAACAAGCCATAGAACAGGCCCTGACATCGTCTTGATTTGCATGAATGGAAAGATATTCAGGAAAGCCTTGTCTAGACCTCTGTTATTCCTGAAGACTTTTGTTTTGCTCCTGTCTTTCATTCCGTAAATCTTAGTTTTGTTTTAACCCTCATATCATAAGTTGTTCAGTGTCACCTGGAGCCTGGGGAGAGTTCGTGTGACTGCTTGAATTCTCAAGAACTCCAAAGTAGGCCTGTGCAACTTAAACCTCTATGTTTTTAATGGGGCCTATCCAAGGTACGGTTTCCTATCGTCATTTGGCCTAACTGGGTCACTGTTACACCTACTGGTATAACAGTACTACAAACAGTTGTAGACTGATGCCATTACTGTGTGATGACATTTCTCTGGCTGTCCAAATATTTCCTCTGACTTGTATTTTCTGTAACATCATTTTTCTCCTGTTTTCTGTGGCTTACAGCACATTTCTCTGGTTTCTTTTTCTTTTTTCGTTTTCTTCAACTATTTTTGCAACACGTACAAAAAAAGTGCGTAACAGTAAAATATTATTGTAGGACTTGATATAGCTGCCTCTCAGTTTTTCTGCAAACATGATAGTTCTCTTCACTTTCCTTTGTAAAATAAAAATATTTAATCAAAGTCAAAATCATATTAAAAAAAAAATCCTGTCAGCCTTTAAAACATGCAGTGCCTTGATTTGTGATTCCCATAAAAATCGTGTTGTCTTCAGCCAGAGTTAAAGGATGAATTATTGCCTTAAGCGGCAGAAAAAATGAAAAATAGTGGAACTCTGTCTCCCTTTAACGCACATGTTCTGGGGGTAACCAATGATGTCATATCTGTGGTTGCGTCCTTGTGTTCCAGCTCCTTATTTTTAAGTAGAAATACTATTTCCTAATCTCAATAAAACAATCCAGACAGTGCATTATGGTGTAATTACTGTATCTTTCCCTTGGCTGCAGTTGCTGGAGTTCTGGCTCTGTGCATTGGAGGACCACCTTGATCGTTTTACGCTCGCTTAGTTATGCTCTGCTTATTGATCGACAGCATTATGGAGAGCTAACTTGTCATGACGCCTATGGCGGATGACATATGCGTTTTGTATATCGATTCCAATGCAGGCATGTCCTTTTTATATTGGAAAAAAAAAAGTACACATACCAACAGCCTTAGACTATACTAAAGCTGCTGCTGCTGCCGCAGCCAGAAAGCTAGCTGATAATACTTTTGCTAAAAGCCTAGCAGAGCTAGCTCAGCATGCCTCAGCTCCTCTGAAAGATTTATTCCGCAGCATAGTGTAGGCCAGACAACAGAGCCGTTAAGCCCTCACGTGCAGTAGCACTGCAGCTTGTACCCATGAGATCCTTAAAGAACAGTCATCTCTGCATCAGGTAAAGTCACGTCCTGTCTGTCTCATCTCATTTGTTCATTTCAACCCGTAGTGTGGTAACATACGAATTAGCAGAGTGTTGACCGACTGAATTATCATGCATGTGATCTGTTCTTCACCCTTTCTTTCCCATTCAGTGTAACTTGAGAATTGGATCTGATTTCCTCTGTGACCTATAAAATCATAATAAGAGCTTTCTGACGCCTCTACAATTAAGGTTGAATTGAATTTTGCACTTCAAGCATGACTTAAACATTTATTACTTGTGAAAAATTATACTATATCCTCTCCAACTTATGCCAAGCATTCTTCGAGTACCAAATGATATTTCTGGGAGATTTTTTGCCTTAAGCCACTAAAGAATTGCATCTCTAAACCTTCTCTTACGGTGACATCTGTCCATTTCCTGGATTTAATTCAAAGCTTATTGACTGTGATGGGAACACTCCCAGTTACTTCACTGAGTTTTTGTTCAGGATCCTTTTGCATTTTCCTTCTAGCTTTCAACTTCTCTTTGCTGAGAATAATGAAAAATATTGATATAGAAGGAACTGCTCTCATCTCCTAGATGAAATTCAACTTTTGTCTTCTATTTAGGTTGAAACTGCTGTGGAGGCTGTTGAACCAGACTCTTTTTCAGTGGTGCACAGCAATAGAATGGGTGGCAATGGACACAAGTTTCAGGAAGGGCAATTCCAATTAGATATTAGGAAAAAAAATGACATTGAGGAAAGTGGAACACATGAATAGGGGTCCAGAGAGGTTGTGGGATCTCTATCCATGGGGATGTTCAAAATTCGACTGGACAAGGTCCCAAGCAACCTGCTCTGATTTGACCATGCTTTGAGCAGCAGGTTGGACTAGATGATTTCCCTTCCAAACTGAATTAGTCTGTGACATGAAGTTGTATCCATTTTTGGAGTATGGGAGGAGAATGCAATGAGACTGAAAAGAGTAGTTAATAGCAGAGTTACAGAAGTATCAGAGAAAGTTGGCCAGCATGATCAGAAGGATGAAATTGCTCGAGGGATGGAAGGATGTGGGGGAGAGGAACTAGATCAGTAATTTTTGACTGATGTTTGAAAAAACTATGATCTTGGGATGAAAGTTTGATAGGAAAAATAACCCTATTGTCTGCAGGTTTCTGTTTACTGTGCAGAAGGTCAGCACTTCTCCTGGGAGAACCTTAGTGATCAAAAAGGGCTGAAAGATGGTAGGACTCTTCAGGCTGGAAAAGGGTGCACAGGGTGTCAGATGGCCCAAATGGCCCTGGGAAGGTGATATAGGAGTGCCTGTTCTTATACACAGGAGAGAGAAATTCCTTCTTTTCCATGAAAATCTCTCTTCCCGATGAGTTGCTGATCTGCGGTTTGACTGTGTGGACAGGCAGTGGAGATAAGGGATAGAAGGTGTGATTTTGGCTGGAAACAAAACTCATGAAAACCTCAAGGCTGTTTGTCATATAGGAGTATTGGCTAGCCTCATCTGTGTTTCTGTTCAGGTCTCATTTTAATGGTAGGGAAATGTAGAATAGACTTCCCTGACAGGGGCAGGTTGTCCTGAACACAAAAGAGAACCGGGTCATTAAAATATACATGAATTTATCGTGGCTGAGAAAATGCAGGGTTGATCTGCAAATCTTAAGAATGAGTTTCTTTACCTTATTTCTGTTAATTCACTTTGTTGTCACTTCATGTCTGTCTTGCATTTGGTATCTGCTTTTTAAAAACTTAAAATAAAATTTTTAGCAGAAGATTTTAAGAAAACAGCCTGCAGAATAATCTGCTCTCCTAGGCAAAAAAAAGTCTTCTTCAGAACAAAACATGCATACACAAGAAAATTCCACTGAAGGAAAAAAAGCATACTTGGCTTGGGCTCCTCTCAGCATTATCTGATATACAGTATTATGTTATCCTTAGATGGTCTGTTATTGTCTTCCTCCTCCTGAGCAACATGCCAGCAGCCATACGTGTGTGAGTGGCTTAAACTGTACATTGAACTCTCCACTGGCAGACTGACAGTGTGGTCAAGTGGAGAGTGCACTCAAGTTAGGCCCCATACCTGGCTCTGTGACTGACGAGCCGTGTAACCTCAGGCAAGTTGCTTCATGTCTCAGTTTCCTTTCCTGTCCTTCGTCCGTTTAGACTGTGATCCCTGTGAGTGTGTCTGCCCTGTGTGATGCAGCACCCTGTGGAGATGCGCAAGGTAGCTCCCGGGTTAGGAGAGATACAGTTACGTCAGTGCGATACTGCAGCCAAGCCAAGCAGCTCGGGTGGCTGTCGGGGTTTGGCCATCGGCCATGCTGATGTGGCTATACCGTTCTTCAGAATAATCCAGTCTCTCTGTTGTGCCGCGTGGATGTCTTAGCTTATTTGGAGTCAACTCAGGGAATCGCTGGGAGGAGCTGGTACCCTTGTGAGCTGAGCATGTGATTCCTGGTGGTCAGAAGGTGGTAAGTGATTCTCCTTGGCTGTCCTTTTCTTGCCTCCAGACACGTGTGTGTGCCAGGTCTGGCACACCTGGGCCTGTCTTTGCTGTATTCACATAACAGAGAGCAACATCAGAAGGGGGTGTTAACTCTGTTTACCCTTATAATAGCCATAAATTGTACTTGAGCTCTGTGTTTATGCCTGTTCTGAAAGCTCTGACCAAACCTGTTGACCAGGGTGGCTACTTACCAACAGCTACATGAAAATATTGGCCTGTATGGATGGCTGGTGGAGATCAGCACCAAAGGTGTTGGAACAGTGCCATTTGCCCTAGCCAAAAGTTTGGGTAAAATGCATTTGTTAAATTGTGACTGGGTGGGGGGGAGGTATTGTTAGTGTGTAAGTATTCAAGTCATATAAAATCTAAAAATGATTGTGTCTCTATTTCCATGGTATCCATGCAAAATGATTAACAGATGAGCAGGAGTGCTTAGTGTTTCGTGTTGAGCCTGGGTCTTTGTTCCTYAGAAGTTATTTTTGCTCATTTCTTTTTACTGGTACCAAATAATAGGGGTGGGACTTTGCAAGCTCTAGGCATGGATGTAAAATACTACAATGAGGCATGATCTCTTTGAAATAGATCCTCAGCCGTGCAGACTACAGCAGAACTTCCCCACCTTCAGCTAGCCAAGGATTTGCCTAGAGCTACATTTATGAGGGCACTTGCTTCTTCAGGGACTCCCACTGACTGCCAGCAAGATAAGGCCAAGCTTCTGGTGAGAGATATCCTTGGTGGCTGCAGTTCTGAATCTGCTGAAGGCTTGTCGGTCTTTCCCAGACACTTCTGTTTGTTTCCTGTTTCAGAGCAGGCCTATGGTACAGAGCCAGTAAGATCTGCATTAGCTAGTCAGCAGTGAAAATGTGCTGGTTTTATGCTAATAAATTAACTAGAAAGACAATTTGGCATTTTTAACAAACAGCAAAAAGGCCTCGGGTGCTAGATCACCTTTATCAGTCTGGATTGAATGCAACATTTTCCAGAAAACAAGTGAAATCATCCAGTGGCATTGTTGCATGGTTGTCTTGGTTCAAAAGTAACCACTGTTAGAAGAAAAATCAGGTAAATCACTGTGTATCACTCAGTGGGTGAACCAGGAAATAGTTTAGGCCAAACTGATCCTGTTCAGATAGGTTTTTGCCCTGATGTAACTAAATCAAGTCAAATTCTGCATTAAGTGATACTTAAATTGACTGTGAGACCAGGATGTGGGTGACCAGGTTTGAACCTGCTTCAAAAAACAATTAAGAAAACGTAGTACAGTATGAAATTTCAAAGGCTTTTGACCACTTGCCCTGGGCCCATTCAGTTTTGTACTGACGTTGTGCATTCACCACGCTAAGACTCTAGCAGAGTTTGGTCCCCTTTGGAGCAAGGGAGGTGGTTAAAAGTTTGGCTGTTTGTTGGGGCTGTGAAGTTTAGTGTTCCCCATGGACGAGGGTTGCCAGACGGAGCTCATAGCAGAGTTGCCCAGTTAAATGAGGACAGAGACATTGTGGGCAGGGGAGGTGACCGTTCTCGGTATGCTGGGAATGTGAGGGAAGAGCCTTCTGTGGCACAACTCCATCTGCTTTTACTTATTTCTCCCTTTCATATTCCACAGGGTTTGGGTTGTTGTTTGTTGTTCTCGTCGTCTGGACCTTCCTCTAGGCTTTGTAAGCACCGGAGACGCCCCTCCTTCCATGTTTGGAGGTGCTTCTCTCCCTCCAGCTGGGAGCGTGGAATGCTGCATCCACTGCAACAGAGGATGGGAGCCTGCAGCACCAGGGCTGGGCATTTCATCCTTTCCCCAGGAGAGCAGTCACATTGCCACCACTCTTCTGTGAGTTTGGGGAGGGGAGTTCACTCTCAAACCCACACAGCAATGCAGTTCAGTCCTGCTGTACCTTCTGCATGATTCCAGCCCAATGTAATGTTCTTCCATTTGTATTTTAGGCTTTTTTCCCCTACTCCCAAATCCAGTGAATCATTTGTGGAAGTTGTGGGTTCCTCCCCTGTTTCATTATCAGTGGTTTGTCTGGGGTCCTGTTCAGATCTCATTGAAATCAGTGGAGTGCTTTCCATCAATGGAAGCCTTTTCCATTGACAGTGATAGGAGTTGAGTCAGGCATTCGAGTAGCAGTGCCAGAACCAGGCAAGGATAGCTGGTGGGTGCTTTTGAAAAATAAGATTGTCCACATGCTTTGGTGAAGTGAGAGGAGACCAATGAGAGGGTGGAAATGTTTTTGTAATGAATATTAAAGGTCTTCCCCAGACACCAGCTCCCTCATCTGGGATGAGGAGACCATCTAGGAATGAGGAAGTTCTCACACATCGCCAAAAGCAGAGCTGAAATGCGAAGAGCAGGCTGTTTCCAATCAAGGTCTCACACGCACTCTGTCCTGACTGTTCTTGCAGGGTGCAGATCCTGCCTTCATTGTGACTTCTTTTTGATCGTCTGTGGGAGGCAAATGGTATCAGTAGCTCCTTTTAGTTGGATACGGTGGCCAAAAGTTCTTGCTTACACTGTGGTCTCTGCTGAACCGCCTTCAGTCGCGCAGCATATTTTCATGAAGCGCAGATTGATTATCTCCTGCTTGTTTCCCAGGCGGAGGTTGTCCGGTACGAGGGTTTACAATGGCAGATGAGACTTTTATGAGTCTGAAGACTCTAGTTGTGTCCTGTCTCCTGCTGGGTTTCTCTCTTTTATGATGAACAACCCCAGTTTGTTTAAAGCTTTCCTTACAGGTCAGGTTTGTTCCTGTTGCTTTCCTCCAGATGATTTCCCATCAGTCCATAACTTTTCGAAGATGGGGGACTCTGGTTATGGCCTCACCATACTGACCAGAGCGAAAGGGTCACTTCACATGTCTTACAGGCTGGACTCATGTTTATACAATCTGGGACATTTTGTCTTTTTTTTTTAAACAGCAAGCTGTAGCAGACTTATATGCATCTTGCAGTCCACCTCAACTGCTTCCATATTTTTCTGAGGAATTCCTGAAAGCTTTTGCCCATCCTCATCTCTACTGAATGCAATTAAATTTTTTCAGACAATCTCCCCATTTCATCATGATTAGAATTTAAACCTGTCTTCAGGCAGTCCTTCACAGCTCCTTTGCAGCTGCTTATTTTACAACCATGCTGTCCATTTCATCACCTAGCGTGTTAAAACTTTGAAGAAAGCTGGACTTGCAACAAACACAGTCAAACTCCACTGGGTTAATCCTTTCATTTTGCCAGTGACCCACTGATATCTGGTATCCACGTATCATTTTTCCAGTCAGTTTTGCATCTGCCTTGTGCAAGTTTCTTTGAGATCTTTTATTTGATGTGTTATGAGGATGTTATGTGTCAGAATCTTTGCAAGTCAAGACGTGTAACATCAGCAGCTTTTCTGCTATCCATAAGGCCTGTCACAGAAGGAAATTAGTTTGGTTGGATGCAATTTGTTTTTGATTAAGTCTGTCTTAGCCAAAGTCTTTGCTTTGTTATCTTCTGTGCTTACAAATAGCATGTGGAATTTATTCCTTATTTATTTCTGTTTCAGACTTTTTTCTGGGAACTGCAGCTAACCTGACTTTTTCTCCTTCTGTAATCCATAAGCTTACTTAATGTAGGGCGTGACATTTGCTTTATTCTCGCTTCTGTGCACCTCAGTCATGCTCCACAGAGACACATAGGCATTGCTAATGGTTTCTGTTCCTTTCCTGTTTCAGGCTTAGATCATACCCCTCTGCCTTCGGTTTTAGCTGTGCTTGCTGTTTCTGCTTAGTGATAACTGATGCTAGAAGGCAATAAATGTTTCAGTGTCTCATGGGTCTTGCACCGGGAGAAGAGAGTAAAGCTCACTCCATAGCAAGCAATCTGGAGAGGACAGTTAACAGATCTTTCATATCACTCCTGACTCTGGCTTAACCATTGCTGTCTTTGCCCCGCCAGCCTCTGAGCCACAGATGTGTCTGTGGGATGGTGTGGTGGAGGATGCCTGTCTGTGGGCTGGATATGTGAGTGGCCTTCTTGAAAGGTTCTGGTATGTGAGGTGCACACTGGTGCTGTTGCCTTTTGGCAGCCCTGAGCAGTCCTGGCTGATGACAGAAGGCTGTGCACAGCGCATGGTGTCTGTGCACGATTCCTCTGGCCACTGCAGAGGAATGGGCGTCTTTGTCTGCATCCTGAATAACTCTACATCATCTAGGCTTAAGGGCATTCTGATTTTCACTCATGCGCAGCTGAGGAGCCTGGGTGGATTTCCATGCAGAGAAACACTGGATCAAAAGCAATGTTAGTGCTTCATTTGCAAAAATGAGCTATACATTTAAAGGTATGAACCTTGGCTTGGTGGAGGAGACTTCCTGCATGAAAAGTAGCATAGAGGTGGTGCAGTGCAGCTTCTTGTCACTCAGTCAACAGTACACTGCACTAAGTGTGCAACTCAGTCAACAACAGCGGTCTGAAAAACATCTTGTAGCAAAGTGTATATAAACGGTGAAGTAGTGGTCCTCTTTTTCCAGGCCAAAATACTCTAAGTAAACAGTGGAAATGCAGGTTGAGAGGAGAACCTGTATTGGTTGTTTACCTGAAAGCACTTAGATGTGATGACAACCCAGGAGACTGTGGCTCTTACTCTGGTCAACAGAAGGGAAGGTGAGGCCCAAGAGTCCAGACTAGAGGACAGTCATACAGAGGTGATCTCAGTGTCTCTTGGGGTAGGGAGATGGCGTGCCCTTTGCAGTGATCAGAGGTCCTATTCCAGCCTGCAGATCTTGGTCTGTGCAAAGGAAGGGTTTGTTATCCACTGGGGCTGTGAAGGGCACCTCCTTTGAATCGCTTGCAGTTTGAATTGGCCTGCAGTTCCCCACTTCCTTTGTTATCCAAAGCATGATACCTGGAGCCAGGTCCTTTATTCAGCAGGGGATATTTACAGGGCCAAAAAGCTAGATCTAAAAGAGACAAAGAGGCATCTACAGAATTCCAGCTCAAAAGGTTGTCTGGAAGTTTGTACCACACCCGCTCTTTTAGGAGCTGGAATAATATATACCCTGGCAGGCTGTAGATCAAAGTACTACACAGAAAGTATCCTACCATGCACTGTCTATTTCTTTTTGTCTGTTGATATAAGGGTTTTGGGCTTCCTTCTTGCCTTCTCACACTTYCTTACTCTTCAGGCTGGTTGGTGATTTGTGCCTGTGCTCTTTCCTTCCACCGCCATATCCCTGAGCCATCACTACCTGTGTTGTGGCTGACTGCAGGACGGCTCCGGCTGTAGAGTGGCCTTTCTTAGCCTGAGATCTCACAAACTGTTCTTATGAGTTTGAGATCCATCCCCAATCTCACTTCCAGTTTTTGGCCTGGCTCCAAAACCCACGTGGAGGGGCCAGAATTGTAATTGTTGCGAAGCTCTGAGCCAGATAAGCCAAATAAAGCAGATAACTACTTAGAAAAAATAAATAGAAAACAACTCAGTCCCCTGATTCATTTTGCTCTGGGAATCCCCATAGTCTTAGGTTTCTAGGCCTGGCCTTGTTTCCACTTCATCCTCTCTCTCTGAAGAGCTTTTTTGTCCTTAATTGCAACTATAAATAAATCATCATAGCCAGAAGTAGTATTTTTCCAAGTCTACAACTCTAGTGTCCAAAACTTTCAGTTTCCAGGAATTCACTTCATCTTACCCAGAACTCGGGACAAAAAAGTGAAAACTGCATTCAGCCTTTATAGTGCTAGCTTGAGGCTTCAGAAGTTTCCCTCCAGGTATTTCTGTCCTAGGTCCAGACCTGATCTGCAAAATAGAATGAAGATTAGCGCATTAGCACCAGCATGTCTTCCTGGACCAGCTGCTCACAAACCTCTCCCAGGTAGCCCTGTAAGTATGTTCTGGACTCTCTGCGCCTTTCCCCATGTGCATATCCTCAGGAAGCAAACGAAAATTGACCACGGGGACAGACCACGTCAAATGAACTGAGCTGAGAAGAGGCTGTGCCCTTATGCTACCTGCATGTGAGCACACAGGCTTCTTGTAACTTTAGTTTCTCTCACCTGCTGTTATTAAGCTGGTAGAGGGTAACAATGGGGGAAGCTGTAACAGAGAGTTAGTCTGCTCACAGTCCAGATGCTAAATCTCCAGGTGGCCTTGGACATGGCCTGGGTAGCACATGCTGGTCTGTCTGCTCTTGTTATCTGTGCTGGCTCAGGTGAGCCAAAATTTGTAAGTCAGCTCTTTGCTTGGCTGTGCAGGGTGCTCTGGGCTATTGTGGAAGTCAGCCAACCTCAAGGGGCTTGTCCCAGAGGGGACGAATTGCCCTCCCCTAAAGGGTTTTGCTAGAGCTAGTAGCACAGTCTTCGGTGCGTGAGAGTCAATTAAGAGGAGGGGACCGAAACCATTCTGCATGGGGTAGATGGGTGTCCAGGTATCACCAGGTCATGGAATAAACTGGACATCTACCAATCATAACTTTGTAATTGGCTTTCTTTTCTCCTGGTGAAATTCTTTAACTTCCTTGACAAAAGAAGTTCTCCTGCTTATTTAAAAACTTGTTAGCACAAAGGGAGGAGCAAACTGGGAGTGAAAACTGCCTTGTAAGGATACAGTATTAGTCTTTGTTTCAGTCTAATTCCCTCATTGTCACAGGCACATATGTGATGGTGGTAGTCATGCTTGTGGATTGTCCTCTTGTTCTTCAAAGATCATTAAACACAATTACAGGAAAAGAGATCTTTGTTTCTGTGCAACACTCAGCTTTTATATAAGTGTTCTACATTTTCTTCAAAATGATTTACCCATGGTAGCTAATTTTAACCATTTGGTTGTCATGAATATAAACCAGCCCTTTTCTGCCTCCTGATTCCCATTTGTTTTCATGGGAATTGGGTGTCTGAATCCTTAAGTCACCTTTAGATATACCAGTCTCAGATCTCATTCACTTCATATGGCTTCCTCTCCACTTTATGTCTTGAGGTGAAAGCCTCCCATTTTGGACAGTGATTGCAAATTCCTAGGGGCCTCCCTGAGGACTGAATTTCACATGTCTAAAAGGGTAGATGTGTATTYGGGGACTTGTGTCCTTTCCCCAGCTCTGCTGCTGGCCTCCCGCTTGGTTGTGGACAAGCAGTAGTTCCTCCATGGACCTCAGTTGGCCAGTTTTGGACCTCAGTTGGCCAGTGTGTGAAGGGGAGCGAGGCTGCCTACCTCGCAGAGAGGCTTTCAGAGCTCAGGGTGACATGTGCTTCAGGAAGGACTGGGCATGGTGGCACAATAAAGAGGACAAAACAGGATGTTTCGGAGCTAGCAGCAGCGAGACAAGTGGAGTCAGGAGCAGTTGAGTTCAAATTCAGGTTTGGCTCTACAGTCAATATGTCAAGGCAGGGACCTGTTGTGTATTTTGTAAAATACTTTGCGGATCTATGGTGTTTTAGTGACAGAACTGTTCAACAGAGGCCTCTGTTTAGAAGATGCAAGATTTCTGAGCATGTAGAGGCTGTGAAAGATAATAATGAAAAGGTGTAAAATCTTTGTAAGGCCAAGAGAGGCAAGGCAAAACTGGTTGGAAAGTGGAAAGTATTTCCCATGATGAATTATGAATGAAAAGAAACATGTTTGCGTGCTTTGAAAATTTCTGCAGCATTTTTTTGCCCATCAGAAACAGTAAAACCTAAAAGAAGCTAAGTTAAAAAGAAATAAGTAAGATCTTAAGCATCTCCTCCCTCCAGGAAATGAGCTCCTCCATCTCCCTTTTCTATGAAGATGTATATTTAGAAAATAAACTGTTTTTCTGTTTGAAAATAAAACACACATCAAATGTAAAAGGTTGACCAGCTCTAGGAAAGTCTGGTCTTGTGTTTAAGGCATTGATTTTGGACTGAGAGACCTGGGTTTAATTTCCACTTCTGCTACAAACTTCTCCTGCGTGACCTTGGGCTAATCCTTTAATCTCACTTTGCCTCTGTTCCTCATCTGTCAGATGAGGCTATGACTTCCCCACCTTGCAGGGGTGTTATGAGAGTAAACACATCCTCTGTGCCCTGCGCCTCACCTTCCAGCCAGCTCCTCTCCTGGGGAAGGGGGAAGGGAGGGATATGCCTCAYGCTTTGGGAACCGCTAAGCTGGCTCTGTCCGTGGCCATTGGATAGACTGGCAGAGTTGAAGACTGTGTAGGACCCCCAGCAGGTCCTAAGTGCCCTCGAGGAGCGAGGAATGAGGGAAGAGAAATGCTAAACATGTGTAAACCGTGGGAAGGAGAGGTCTGTTGTTTTTCTGGAGGGTTTTTTTGTTTTTTTCCAAGATTTCCGTGTGTTTTTTCCACCCCCCACTCAGTGTTCGTGAAGTGTCCGTAGCGCTCTAACGGCAAAAGAACYGACCCCGTGTCGGGCTGGCTGCTTCCTGAATTAGTCTCCATTTGCAGCAATTACCTTCTTTCCTTTCTAGCCAAATGTTTCTCTGAGCCTGAGGCCCAGCTAATTTTTTTTGTCAGCTCTGGTTGCACTAGGCAGCCCTCCCTTCCATATGAGAAACATAGAGATGCCATTCAGGCACCTCTAATCCCGCTTTCACTGCTGCACTCGTTAAAACATTCCTTTATTTATTTTAATTTTATTCTCTCCTCCCCACCACCTTTTCTAAACAACCACTTGCATTATGCTTTTAATTGCCTTTAGATTTCCCTTGTGTAACTTTTCCGGCGTCCGCATAGCCGTAGGCAGAGCGTGCAGCGCCGGGAGTCTTGCACATGGTCTGTGGGCTCGCTATTGACTCAGTGGCGTGCTGCGAATGACTCAAAGATCCGTGGGGATCGCTGGGGGTGGACGCAAGGGCGGAAGACTTGAAAGCCAGGGTGGAAGGGGGGCAGAGAGGGAAAGCGGGCGAGCGGCAAACCTGCTCGGCTGTTCCTGCATGTCGGTGGCGCATCTTCCCTCGGCACGAGCAGGAAAACAATTGAGTCAGAGGCCAAGAAGGAATTCGGGAAGCCTGGACTGTCCTGCCAGGGTTGGGGGCAGCTGTGGCTTCATCATGGCTCCGTGAGCGCGAGCCGTAATATGGCATTATACAGGCATGACTTCATCTGTTTCCATAAGATTGCTTTCTCCCTCTCCCTTTCTTTGGCTGGTAATTGAGAAACGCATGAGCTCACCTCCTAGGAGCGGGAAATGAGAACCGCAAGAGGAAACGAGCTGGAAAGTATACACTGGGCCGGAAAAAAATATAGATTAGATGGGGTGGTCAGAGATAGTGTGGAAAAGAAAGGGGATTCCTCTTGCATGGGATCTTCCCCATACAGGGCTGACAGCACCTTCCTTGGCACTGCCAGGGCAGCCCGCTTTCCATTTGTGTGACAGCACTCCAGCCTTGACAGTATCCCCCGGGCACAGGGAACCAGGACGAGGGTGAAAGCACAGTGTGACATGACAGTAGTTTCTTCACAAAAACATGACCCATTTCTTCCAGGTGGTGCAGCCTACAGGCCCTGCTGGTGAGGAATATGCAACCCAGGTGGAAACAGCAACAGGGGATGAACCCACCTGGGTGGCCAGACTTTAAAGGGCTTGGGAGAGAAGTGGGAAGCAGAAGGAGAGGTCTTTCAAGGGGGTTGATGCCAAGCCTGAGGCCTCTTCTGGGCTGGCAGCTTTCATAGAGGGGCTGGAGGTTGCCTGCTGTGGGAGAGTGGCTTGATCAGGCCATGCTCTGACCTGGGACCTGCTCACAGGCAGGTAGGTAGTGCCTATTGCTTACCCCCACCCCTCATCTCTTTATTTCTTGTCTCAGTTTCTGCTTAAAACAACCTTTAGCAAGAGCAAAAAGAAAATCTGCTTAGAGGTAGGTTAGTCTAAGTCTGGCTTCTACCTGGTTTCTGGCAGCTTTCTCAACTTTTAAAGTGGGGATGTGTGACAGAGAAGGTTGTTTAACCTGATCAGGTTGGTGAGGGGAGCCTCTTTTCTACAGTGCCTTATGTTCCTTCCCAGGTGTCCTGTTTTCTCTCTTTTACTGCATGTTTTCTACTTGTTTACCCCAAGGGTATCTCGCATCTCTCTCTGCTGCTGGCCCCTTTGAGGTGCGGTTTAGGAAGAGACCAGTTATATTCTCAGGTAGATAGCTTGAAAACCTTTCAACCTAAAGGTCTTATTCCTTAGCTAGTGGGCACTGGTATAGTGCCACCGAAATGAATCATTTACCCTAGCTGAGGGGTTTTACCCAGGTTCTGTAGTTTTCACCCAAACAGAGATAACTGCAGCCAAGACACCGCAGGAGGAAAAGAGGAATGCAAAATGAAAGATACTGACTATCTTCACAAAGCTGCACTGTTGTGCATCCCACACCTTGTCAGCTGCAGCTGAGGGACAGGTTAAGGTAACAAACTAACTGCAGGATCCATGGAGAATTTGCAGTGTATCCTGCTGGTGCAGAGGGTTGCTGTGATTTGCCTGAGGGGATATGAGGGGTGTGGAGCTTTGCAGATTAGCTCTCCATCCTTGAGCTGCATGACCTTGATTTCAAAGTGTAAATGAAGACTGGTTAGGATGAAGTTTGGACCAAGTGTTTGTGGCATGTGTACCCATATTTTTTTGGCCTGTTCCACCTCTGTATGGTCATTCAGGATTCTTTTTTTGGGGAAAAAAAAAATGTTTTAAAGGAGCTTCTAGCTGAAGGGAAGTCTGTGCGATGTGTTAGGGCTTAGAAGGTCTGTGCTGGCACAAGTGGGTCCCCCATATACGTTATACTCTATTTATGTTTCCATTGGATTTTTTTTCCCTTCTCTTCACCTTTTTTTTTTTTCACAGTTTTTCCTAAGTGAAACACTAATGCAGTAATGTTCAAACCCACAATGTTTGAATGGCCTCTAAATTAGGCAAAACAAGCTTGCCCAACCCTAGTTGAATAGACTGGACTCATTTTCTAACTCATATGCACTCTGTTCATTTCGCCCTAATAAATACATTCCTGTCCTAGAGTAGGAGCACTGGGGGCCTTGGAAAGTTTGATGTTAGCAAAAGAGGGGCGGATGAGCAGGGGAGAAGAGGAGAGACTGGGTCAATACCCATGATGCATCTGGATGCCTAATGGGAAAGACCATATATCCCAAACAGGTATTGCATTAGAAGTGTGGATTATGCTTTGGAGATTCAATAACAGCAAAGTTCCTTGGATGTCACTCATGTGTTTCAAGGGCTTGTTTTTCTCTGGAGAAATTCAGAAGATGCTAAACTATATCTAATGAGCAGCAGAGCAGTCTGGTGGGACTTCTGGTAACTCAGTGAAGATGGGCTAGATTTTGACCCAGTTCTAGGTCTTGGAGTACAGATCTAGTTGGTGTTGTATCTGGATGCTTTTATTCTTAATGCAAAGTATCTGAACACCAGCAAGCTTACTCTCTGCAGTGCGTGTCACTTTTTTCCTGTAACGGCTAAATGGTTTCTGTAAGTAGAGTTTCTTGGGACACTTAAAATGATGGAAGTATATTGACTGCTATTACTTTACCTCTCCTCCTAAATAGAGGCACAGTCCTTCCCTCCTAATAAGGTTTGTGGCTGTGGCTCGCAGCCATGGTTGAGGTTAAGAGGCTCACATCCATGACAAGGATGTCATGGATGTCATCCATGTCACCCAAGGATGTCTTCCCTCTCCCAGTGGGTGCGCCTAAACTGACCTAAGAATGCCACCAGAGCTTTTTGTGTTTGCTGGTATGCTTCYTAAGGGTTGCTTGGAGTTTGGGAAGGTCTGTGGCCCAGACCTTGCAGAAGGATTCAGCCCTGATCATAAGCCTTTTTAGGGCTCAGATGCATTAATTCTAGATAAACTACTCCTCCAAGAAGGAAGCTAAAGAGCTCAGCCTCCCTTGAATCCGAAAGTTACCTCTGGTCAGCTGATGCTCTGCAGCCTTTTATACTGGGGTGGCTTGTTTGTGGGACTGTTGCAGGAGACAGTAGGTTGGCGTGCCCTTAATGCTGGACAGGAGATTTCTCTGCTGGCTTCCTGAAGAGGCAAACACAGCTGCAGATTAGGATATAGATCTCTGGTGTAGTCACTACTCAATTTTACCAGGTCTTGTCTGACGATGAACCTGTTTGCTTCTGTCTGGGCTCGTAGTGAACACCCAACCTTTTTCCTGAAATACACTAAATGTTAATGTAGCTTAAAATAAATCTATAGCTCTGTTGACTTCCATGTCTGTTTGCCCTGCCTTTTTACCTTCAGGCTATAGCATATGAATCAGAACATGTTTGCCTGGCATTTTCAAGTCTTTGCTTTCCTGACCAATGTCTCATTATCTTCACTTTTGCCCTGCTTTTCTCCTCTTCAGAGTCCTGCACGTCTCCTTTTTGTCAGGCCCTTTGCCTGGAAAAATCAGGCTCTGCCTTCTCCCTTACACACCTGCCCTCAGCTATGCTGGCCACTTTGGTATTTTAGTTTTTTTTCATTGGCCCATTACACGTGTTGATCAGCTTTGCAGTTGAGGTCAAGGAATTTCCATGTCGTACTTGGAGAGAGGGTTTCCCTTCTGCAGYCTCTGCTTCAACCAGGCACCAGTTCATTTAGAAATAGCTTGGCCACTCTTGGAAATAGGTCTGTGTGAAATAATATTGTCTTTTTGAGGTCAGGAAAAAAAATGTTCTTTTATACAGTCATACACACACACTTTAAAAAGAATTCCACAAAGCTTGGTCTGTTCCCCCCTCTCACACTCTCCTCCCACCCTACCTTTTTCCTAAAACACTGGAGAATTCAGCCTTGGAGTCTGACGGCATTGGAGTATACAGTATGTACTGTGCCTTTTGAAATGCTGGCTACACGTAAATGCCTTGCTTAACACTGGACTCTTGTTGCTTTATCATGTTGTGCGCACAGTATGTTGGTGGTGGGGTTCCCCACTGGCAGAAAAGTGGGGAGAAGAGGGCGGGTGGGCTGTGGAGTAGGAAGTGTGGAGGGGAATGGCTCGGGCAATGTGCAGTAAGTACTCCAGCTCGCTGTACTAGGGCAAGTTCTTACCCCTCTGCTGTTTCTAGGGGGAAAAGATTCACAAGAGGCATTGCTCTGGTGGCGGATGGCCTCATATGTGACTGCAGAAGTGCCGAAGCCCCTCTGGGACCTCTGCTTGTGCACGTGCTTATAAATTCACTCCCCTGTGTTTACATGACGGTTTGCCTGGTGATGCATTTCTGAGTTTAGACTTGTGGTGGCCTGCCCACGTGGACATGTGCCCATGTGGTCCCCAGCACCAGGCATAGATAGCAGAGCAGGAAGGACTGTTGCAGGCCCATGCAAGCTCAGAAAAGCTCTGCCATGTGCATCCCACAGGCACATTGACTGATAGAGGAGCAGGCAGCCTTGCACTCAGTAATACATGTGGGCAGGGTGGTTGGGGATAAGTGCTGTGTGGTGTTGTACTTTAATGCTTCCCATGCGTTTGCAGTATCGCCAGGATTGTTCTTTACTTCAGCTGGGGAGAACTTGGGGAAATTCCTAAACATTGAGGAACTGTTGCTTAATTTTGAAGGCCGTAAGGATGTTTCTACCATCCTTGCCTGTACGCTCATCCTTGAAAAGGGAGTCAGAGGTATGTGCAACTTGGCCTGACCCAAAACAGAGCCCATCTGCTGAAGAGGTTTCTTAGCCCTTGTAACTACGTAGCTGCCAAAGTTGCACACAGTAATTTATGAACTTTTCTCTAACCAGGGTATGTGCTTAGTTATAGGCACTTGCAACTGGTCTGTGCTGCCATGGGTCCCTGCTGGTGGAAAGGAAACCCTGCTCTCAATGGAGGAGACAGAGAAAGGTATCCTAGAAAAAATCATTTCTCTCATGTGCTGCTCAAAATGTGTACCGTAGTCACTGGCTCAGCCTCCTTGCTGGCCAAGCTCTGAAGTTGTTCTCTTTATGACAGGCTGAAACCAAACCTAGACTACAACACTCAAAGACTAAAAATAATCAACACGGACTTAAATTTCCCCATTTTCAGGATAGTCAGATGTTGCCTGTTTATTTTAGCGGTTTGAATGGTGAACTGGGATTTGAAGTAGATGTGGTGCCAGAGGATGGACCAGGATTTCTGGTGTTTAAAAGCAGAGCTGCCAAATGTCAGCACCTGTGGCATGACACTGATGCATTGGGCAGCTCTGTTGTGTCTTCCTCTGTGGCTTGACATGTCCACAGTTCAGCCAGCTGCAGCATTAAACATTTGCCTGTGGCCAGCAATTGCCATTTCTCCTCACATCTAGAGGACTGGGATACGCAGTCCGAGGCAGCTGGGTAGCATCTTAATTTCCCCTCTTGCATGGTTTCCAGGGTTATCTTAAGCAGGAGAATACAGATGGGTGGAAAGGGAAAGTGCCCTGGCGATAGACTCGCACCTGAAGGGATGGGATGGGTTTGAAGGAACAGTAGAGAGGGCAGGGTCTGAAAGGACACTGAATCATGGGGAGAATGAGAAGGCTGATGTGGGGAGTGCAGGAGGAAACCCCACATAACGCCGCTTTCCTTTCTGCAGATTCATACGAGCTTTAGTCTCCCATCTTCCTCTTCCGGGCTCATTTTCTCCCTTTAACCTCTCCCTGCAGTCCTGTGAGTATCTGATTCCTCTCTGACTTCCTTCATTGCCTTTGGTTGCCCTGGATCTTCCAGATGATTCAAAATAAGGGAAATCTCTGCCCCACCACCCTGCTCCCACCCCCATGCTAGTCATTGACAAGCCAGATCTCCTTCTAGCCCCAGGAGTTCTGGGGCTGCCCAGGCCTGCATGCAAGCAGGCATGGCACTATCATATGCATTTCATTCATTCTCATGTTATGCCACTGGAGTGAGAAATGGCAAATCCATTTCTGAATCTCAGCTTAACTCTCAGCCTGACAGCTGTGGCAATGAGTTCCACATGCAATTTGTAAAACCCCAGAAACCTTTCCTTTTTCATGTTTTAATAACATTTTTGGAATATTTTGGGTGGCTACTGTTTCTTTAGCATGAGAGTGGGTAAATGTGAAAACCTTCCGTGTCACTCATTATTTTATGCATTTCTAGCATAGCCCTCTTTTGAACCACGTGGACTTTAATCTTTCCTCCTGATGACCTTGGAAACCTCTCTATGCCTCTAATGATTTTTTTTGATTCCTTCTCTGGACTCTGTTTCTTCTATACCATCTCTGAAATGGGGTGAGCAGACTTCAACTCACTTCTGAAAGTGTGAATGTGTCATTGATTTATGTAGTGGCATTTATAACATTTTTGGTATTGTTCTTTATCCTATTCAAGCTAACATTTTTGGTTCATTTTTCTGATGGCCTCTGTGCATTGAGCAGATGTTTTCATTGAGCTGTCCGCAGTGACGCCTAGATCTTTTTTCTGAGTGGTTACAGTTAATTTAAAACCCATCAGTGTATTACCTCAGCAATCCCTTGATGTCATTGGTTAGAAGATCCCAGCTGGCTGCTGCTTTTAATTCTATTGCCTGTCTGTTTCCTATTATTTTTTTATTATGCTTACATTTACTCACATACTGGGCCAGTTTTTACAGTGAGGTGGGCACAGTCATTCGCAAGTAGCTAACACAAGCTCTGAAATTCTTCTGTTCATATACAGAAATATCATGTTTGTGCTTAGGTGTTTTCACAGAATATAAATGATTTTTCCCCTTAGCAGATACTGATGAGCAATGCCTGTGTAAGAAAACAAACAAAAATTGCATATATTTGCACATGCCCATCTTGAAAGTTAAACTTGCTCACTGCAGAGAAAAAAAGAGTTGAAGAGTCATCTCTTTATGAAAGAGCAGCTTGTTTAGTATACGCTGTTGTATTGTGCCAATGGGCAACCCATGCTGGGCAGTCCTGAATATTAGGTGCTACACTTTTTCGTGTAAAATTGTGTGGCTTCAATGAACTAACAGGGAAGGAGAGGAATCCTAGATGAATGGCAGGTTGAAAACCGGGGCACAGGCACAGGCGACATAACAGTGCCCTTCGTGATCTCTGTGTGGTTTCATTGTGTATCTTTTGCACAGTTTTGAAGACCTTTAAAACATTGCATGATACTTTCTGATGTGTGGAATAATCTAAATAGTGCTCGGGGTCCTACAGTGCTAAAAGCAGCATGCCTAAGGGGTACTGTGCTCTAGTGTGGCCTCCAGTGAAGTCATGTAGTTTGGAGTAGGGCATGCAGGGATATAACACAGGGTTTGTATTAGAAAGCTCCATTCTTCCTGAAAGCCAGTGGAAATTTCACTCTTGACTCCCAGAAGAGCAGTACTAAGCTGGTGTTAATGAGAGATATTGGGAGACTGTAGGAAGGAGCCAAACACCGTAACTCTGTTTAATGATTGGAAACTTCGCGAAGTTCCATCGTCCTTTGAACAGCTTTAAAAACAACCTTTGGCAACAGCCATTTTATCTCCTGTTTTGGAAGCTATGTGCCTCAGATACTCTGCCACTGAGGACAGAGCCACAGGAAGATGGGACTGTTTAAACAGGAAAACAGAAAGACAGCTGCAGTATGTCCAATTTCCTACTGTGAGGAAGATGAAACCAGTCTAATTTTGCTGAACTATGACTCAGTTCAGTCCAGAGATTCCAATACCATGCAGTAAATGTTATGAGCTCCTTTGAGGGAGAAAAATCTTCAATTCAAAGGCGTGGGGAGGAAGTGCCCAGCAAGAGACAGAGAWGAAATTGCCAGTAATGATGGACGAGGAAAGTCCATTAGAGTACTGCTGAGCAGAACCTGAGAGCAAAAGAGATGAATGGCCCTAGATGACCAGGCTCCGCTGAAATCTTTGTGATGTGGGTAAGAATAAAAGCAAGCCACACTCAGTGCCGCTTTGCAGGGACTGGATGATGACGTGCTATTGCCTTACTCTGCAGAGCTCCTGGGTGGGTGATGGATTGTCTTCTTRAAGGACTAAGCCGTGGTAGATTCTTTGGTTCCTGAAAGTAAAACTCTGCTAGTTCCTTTCTGCTGAGGACAGGCAGCTTGTCTGGCTGCATCAGTGTAACTCGTGCCAAAAATGATTGTGAGCAGTGTGCTACGCCCGTGAACCTCAGTGGAGAATCTCTCCCATTAATCTTAAGGTAGAGCAAGAATAACATGTCTGACAGGCCAGCATGTGGAAGAGATGAGATGATTGAGCGAATGCATGTAACCACAAAGAAATGCCTTATCGGAGCTATGCATTGCAGCTCATCTTTTGAGTGTGATGGGACTAAACAGTCCAGGAGCAGAAACAGATGCAAAGGTTTTCTGCGAGCACTTCGGGCTCAGAATGCTGCAGCACATGCCTGGTGATGATGGCAAGATTTGCTGATTCATAATAGCAATCAAGAAGAGTGGAAAATGCTTTCCTAGTGCACTTGGTGCTGGTAAACCTGACAGTCTGGTCTATGGCAGATACAGTGAGGACGTGCAGAAGCACCTGTTGCCTGAGCCAGGTCTTGGATGCCAAAAAACTGGAAATTGAAGCAAGGGAATACCTCCTGCTCAACACTGCTACAAAGGAGTATAGGATTACAAGGAGGGAGGGGGAAAAAAAAAGTCAAGATATTCTGAAATGTTACTGGTGTGTCAAGAAAAGCCCCTGAAGAGCCACATTGCAGAGGCTGAAATACCCCGGTCTTACGCTCTGAAGGAACAGAGTGAATGTGCCTCACAGGTGAAAGAGGGAGGAAGCCTTGCTCCAGCAGCAAACAAGTGGACCAAATAAAGCACGGAAACATTCAGCAGAAATCCTCTTGCACTTCTTTCTATCATGTTTCCCACTTTTTCACTGTCTAAGCAAAACCAGGCTGGGGCTGCAATGCCCTGGACCAGCCAGTCTGTCCATCAAGAGGAATAGGTGAAGAACAGCTATGCGATAAGACCAGCTGTGTATGGGAAAAGGCAGTGCAGAACATCTGGAAGCAGTGCAGGCTTGTAACTGCACTGGAGGGACTCAGTTAGCTTCCTTGCTGAAGAAAGGCCTATAGCAGACCAAGCAAACCTATGCAAGAGATGTCCCTGCCAGGGCTGGCAGTGACAAGCGCTGAGGCTGAAACTCTTACTCAGGCCTGCAACGTGTGGTGGGAAGCACTCCTATCGCTTCCAGTCTGAAGCCTGTGTTGCTACTGGAAGAAATCAGTAGTCCTCTCTCAGCTTCCTTTTCCCATAGACATTACTGATCTTGCTGGGGCAGTTGTTTCACAGCTGCTACTCTACCATAGCAAGATTTCCACTTCCCTCTACTAAAACACAGACTCCTTTCTCAGTGAATCAGCTCTTTGCTAACTTCTTTGTAAACTGCAATAGAGCAGAATATTCCTAATGCAGAGCCAGAATCCTTAAGCAATTTTCTGGTTGATAACCAAATTCAGAGGATATTCCTTTCTGTTGCAATCARCCTCTGTGACACCATGGTATTTATTGCCATTTTCTTGCCAACTACCTGCCTGTCTGTTCTGGGTTGGCAGCAGCCATTTTCAGTGTGTCCGAGCTTGTGGAAAGGTAACATAACAGAGGGTTTGCTGCACAGATTGACACGACTTGTCTTTATTTATTTATTTGTTTATTTTTATGAGCCCATGTCTGTAGAAGCCTCTTCCTTGCACACCTTTGTCTGTTGCCTGCTTGGTAGGAGCATTCAGCCTCCAAACTGTGTGTGTGCACTTTGCAAATGAGAACTTACAGATGCAATACCACTGGGAACAATGTGAACCAGGAATGTACTAAAGCCAGAGGCATTGTAACCTAGAGCCGTGCTGAACAATGTGGAAGAAATGCTGTCAATTCTGTGTCTTTATGAGCTATTATATTCCCAACTAGCCCCCTCCAACAGTTTGCTCAGCATACTGACTTTCCAGGAGCTTTCTTAATGTTTGGAACAAGTTACCTATCTCCTGCCAGAATCGAGAGAGGAACATGACTGGCTGACGAATACCATATGTTTCAGGCTGGCCAAAGGAAACCTAATTGTATTTTGTTTAGCTTCTCTATTTAACTGAGTTGCTGTAACATGACTGTTTTTTTCAGATAAATGTGGCCGATCCCTTCTCCTTCTGCATGGGAACTGTGTTGGAACAGTTCTGTATTTTGCCCTGGAAATGCAGGGCACAGCCTGCTGCCACTTACCTAATAGGAGAGAACCATGGAGAGCAAAGTGAAGGAAAGGCAGTTGCTAACAGGAGTGATCATTAATTGCAGGGCTAAAATCTCATTTTAGGCAGGGAACATCCAGTTCTGAGAATGCAACAAAAATATTTATGCTGATCAAAAGATTTTTTTTTTTTTTAACTAGTTGCTAGTGCATCAGAGTGGGAAGTGCATATTTGTGACCTGGGAATGGGAGCACAGAACTATGGATGTTGAATATCTAAATGTAGATTTGCTCTATTTAAAATGGCTTAAAACTAGAGCTGCAGTGGGCTGCAGTAGCTAGACTCTGACTTCTGTTCTGAGACTACCAGCACAGAATAATGCCACCTGAGGGATGCAGATTTGAGTTTGTAGTGATCCATGCTGGACCTTGAAGGACACTGAGTAGGGTTCAGTTCCTGGAGACACCAGGTGCTGACACCAGGCCCTGGATGGAGTTAGAAGGGTGCTCTGGGATCTTAGTTCCAGTCGCCTGTGTTTCACTGCACTACGTCATTTGGAGCTGGTCGCTTCTCCTTGATGTGCTTTGCTGTTCCTAAAGTCTGTAAATGCTTTGAATGACGCACCATCTTATGTTTTTACAGCATCTAGCACAATAAACCTCCTCTTAGAGAGGAGGGGGAATGTCTCTGGGCATCATGTTGCATATAACTTTGACTCACCTGACAGAGAGGAGTCAGCTGCAAACTTACCTAGTCTTTTCCCTAAGGTCGTTGAAGCATATAGACACATTCTCTCTGGTTTCCTGGACAGTCTCTGCAGTGGCATTAACAATAGCGTGCGGTGAGTTTTGCATCAGCTAACAAAGAGTTGTAAGTGGTAAGCGTATTCTGTCTTGGCAGGCATGCAGAAAAGGGTGGGGGCCTTCATTTCTAGCTCAGCAGAAGAGGGGAAATGGAAGTAAAAAGCAACTGTCACTTAAAATAGATCTTTTTCCTCCCCATCTCTTATTTATCTCATCCTTTCCTGTTTACAGTGTCATTTCTCACAGCTCCCAATCTGCTCTCTTGGAGGTCAGGTCAACCCAAGGTCCGCCCTGCTTCTATACAAATTGGTGCAAGTGTGTCCATCTGATGCCATCCAAAAAATACAGGCTATTGGCTGCTTGCCCTTCCATTAGCTGTTTGCTGTCATGTCACAGCAAAGCAGTGGGACATCCCAGGTTTAATCGAAGACAGAATTTCTCATGACTTTTGACTCTTTCTTCTGCACAAGGTCTTTGCCCTGCCATGTCCTTTCACTTCTGGCTTACTTATTTATCCACAGGATACTTGCACTCTTGTTTTGCCATGTGTTTAGCTGCCCACACGAGCACACTCAGCTGCATAGTCAGCGACCCACCTATCTAGATATTCATAGAGGCTGAATCACCCTTCGATGTACACTCATAGCCACGCTTGTAGTTGGACTCTGATTCTCATGAGCTGTAAGAAGTTCTCTTTCAATCTGCCACCCCTATGTCCTCAAGGCAGGGGAAGTTCTTCCCTCCTGGAGGCCGTATAGGCCATGTCAGCCACCCATTTACTCTGTGTTAACAGACATTCAGAGCCATATGAAAAAGACTGTAGTGCCTCCAACCATGTGGAAAGAAATGGGGAATACTGTCACCTCATTTCTCCAGCCCACCTGTGGTCTGAGGTCCCCCTCTAGAAGGATCTGCATATTCCTATGGCAGCAGGCAGAGCATTGCTGGTGGCATGCCTGACTCAGATGCTTCCTTTTGGTGGGGTGAAAGGCTGTCTCAATGCCATTTCATGACCAAATTCCTAGTGCCCTTCCTTGGCCTGACCCCACAGACCATCATCCTAACATTTGGGATAGCCAACATGAGAAATTTCGAGGTCGAGTCTTTGTCAGAGGCCATCTGTTCTGCACACATATGTAGGCCCACGCACAGTCACGCTGGTGCTTCGATGTGCGCATGTTGGATAAGGCATTCCCTGATCAGAAACATCTTTAAAATAATAAATCCATTTTCTGAATATCCCCTGTGACTACCCCAGTTCAGTATTTAGTGCTTTAGCTCCCCTCCCCCTACCACTCCAATTTCTTTACCCACATTGGACCATTTAAGAATTAATGAAGGCCAGATGCATGTACTGCAAAAGTAGGATCACTACATTTTGTAGTAGACTCTGGCTTGATGCCTCCTTGTCCTTCGTATCCTTAGTACAGCTAATAACAACCAGAGGCAGCCCTCCTCAGACTGAGGTAGAGCCCACCTCAGTGGTGACGTCTCTGTGACCACAAAGGATTTCTTGGGGATCTGGAGTCTGACCAGCTTTCAGCTGTAGAGCCCCAGGATCTGGTTTCGTCTCTCACCAGCATTGGCGGGGATGAACTCTGCTTGACTGAGCTGTCCAACAGGGAGGCAGCAAACGAGGCCAGCACTGGATTTCTAAGGGGGAAGGAAGGAATTTGGTGTATTTTGGTGCTTGTAAAAATAAGGGATGGATTGTGCTAGTGGGAGCTGTCTGTGTATTGAGATAACAGAAATGATGCGCTGTATAACCCTCACTATTGCAGCATAGTATTAGAAGGTCTCTCATGAGCTGCTAATCCTCAAGGCAAGGATTGGTCAAGGCAAGATGGTGTATCCTTTTTTAGACTTGGATCTAGCAGCAGGTTTGTGAGCTGGTAAGATGCTATTGCTGCACCAACTGTGCTTCCTTGCTGTGCAGGCAGAGCTTCTCATCTTCTGAAACGTATTTCTTAGCCATCTCTGCTGACTGTGGATCCAGTAGTTTGTCTCGGACTGTTCTTTGGCCATCTTCATGCAAACACATGGAATATGCTGGGGGTTGTCTAGATTGAAATGGATGTTGGTGTGTATGTGTGTGGGGGGTAACAGAGATTTCGATAAGATGTGAACTGATCTTGTTGCTCCTTGCAGAGAGAGAGCCTGTAAACCAAGTTTTTAGGTCTAAAACTCATTCTGATTTGTGGAGCAATACAAGTTTTTGCACATGTTGACTATTTTGCCCACAATGTTTTGACTGGAGGCTAAGGCTAGTCTGGAAAGTGGTAGGCATAGATAACACTGGCTAGGGTGAGGTGTGATGCTGCATGACTTGACTCATCACAACTCTACCATTAGCATTCAGAAATGGCCAGACCATGACTTTGTTATATGCTGATAACCTTAATGTGAGTTTGCAATGATTTATGGGGAAGCCCTGTTGTTGCTTGTAACAATTCATGATGGATATTTCCATCACCCATCAGTCTCAGGCATTCTGGCACTTGTGCATCTTCCTAGCAGTTTTGTTAGTCGGTGGGATTTCTGCAAAAAACTCGCATCCCCAAACAAGCCCAAACTTCGCAGATATTCAGCACAGAACCTTCTCTCTTTCTCCCTTCTCTCTCCATCCCCTTCAAACATACCTGTGGGTAGAGGTAGTGTTATTGGAACAGCCTACTTGACTGCTAGAATATTTTCCACTCAGATCCATTGACTTCTAATTCATGTTTTCATTGGATCAACACCTTTTGAGACCAGTTAAAGCTGCTTGTATTTGAAAACTTGGAGACTGTGTGTCACCCTGCTATCTTTTCTTGATTTCACCTCTAGAAGGCAGTGATGATATGTCTATATACAATCACCCAAATGAAGATTATGTCTCCATTTCCTTCTTACTGGGATTCCTTTACCAATTAGCCTCTGTACACAGCTGAATGCATCCCATAGTAACACAGCATGATTTTAGAGTGTGTTTAAGGCAAACGTTATAAAGGAGGTAGGAATTACCATTTTTCTGAGAGGTTCTGTTTTCTAAGGGAGAAGAATTTTTGCTGCTTTCATTATAGAAATAAAGCAAGGTCTTTATTCTATTTTTTTTTTTTTAATTCATAATGGCCTAGCAAAAAATATAAAGCAAAAAGTAGAAAGAGCTCCTGTGCAGGGCTGAGAGCTAGTCTTCCTGACACTTCCCGCTAAACCCA
Source organism: Apteryx rowi (assembly GCF_003343035.1). NCBI lineage: Eukaryota > Metazoa > Chordata > Aves > Apterygiformes > Apterygidae > Apteryx > Apteryx rowi. Next base: position 143,649 of record NW_020450684.1, on the reverse strand, counting down.
CTGTCTTGTTAGGAACTGGCAAAGGTGGTTCAAAACCTGTAGTTCGTCCCTGCCATGGTCTCTGGTTTGGTCACTGTAGACATTCATTTCCTAGGGTTCTGCCCTCCAGTCCTCCATCCCTCTATCCATCACGCACTGGCTGGGGAAGAAGCAACATAAGAGCACACAAGAGCTGACTGAGCAGTGGCAAACTAGCAGAAGAGAGATGTTGGACTCCTGATGCAGCTTTTCTCATTATGGCTATTTCTTGTGTTTTTTTTTCCCCTCTGTTGAACCACTGATTTTCATGAGACCCCTAGGGCTAAAGAACAGTTGACAGATAGATAGGATTACATCCCCTGCTCTATGAGAAGAAACCATTTCATTTGCCCAGAAATGGAGTCCCTATAGGAAGAGAAAAATAGCTACATTAGCTGGGATAAGAAAAAGAAGATAAAACCAGATCCAGAGAGGTGGAAATTACCATCTCCTACTTACTGAATATTGCCATCGCTTGTTGAATATCCTCATAAACCTTATGATGTTTGTGGATTTTACTTGAGTCGTGGCTCCTGGAATCAAGAGGCTGAATGAGATTCTCAGCTTCTTATTTATTTTTGTTTTTTTTTAAACTAGCATTTTTAGCTCTCTTGATCCTGGAAGAAAACAACATCCCTTGAAAATATGAAGCCTCGAGGGTCCAAATGAGAAAACAGATGAAAAAACCTCCAAATACTTTTGGGTTGGTTAAGTCTTATTATTTTGAAGTCTATATCATTCTGTTCTGGGGCCACACACAACACTTCTGAATGTTTAAATTTGGCAGCACTTGTGCTTTTTATCCAAAGGATTTTACAAAGTATGTGAATGTTAGTGACTATGGTGAGTGTGGGTTTGCGGGGACAATATTGCAAGTAGCATCTTATGGGCCTGTGGACTTTTTGTGCAAGGCAGCACACAGTCCCTGCCTCGTAGAGTTCATGAACTAGTCACGGTAGACAAAGGAGTCTAAAGCACTGTTTTTCTCCTTTCTGTGTTTCAGTTATCTATCTCTAAGGAGGCAGTAAGTGAATCACCCGTGAAGTCTAGGAGAGAGGTAGGAATTTAAATCCAGTTTGCTGCAGTTATTCATGTGGCCCACCTACAAAATAGTGCCATATCTATGGGAGAAGCGGGGAGGTCCTTAACAATGCAACGGTACCTCGTAATGATTTGAGACAGGAAATGCAGACAGATGTTGCACAGGGTAGAGCAAGAGTGAGAACAGCTCCTACAAACAGAGAAAAACAGGGGCTACACGAAGCCAGTCACAGACACTCCTCCTGACCAGGGTGGTTGCTGTTGTTGTTTCTGCTTTTAAAACAATATGCAAGGAACCATCCAATATCCTAGGGCTTTTGTTTATCTAGATTTTTATGAGGAAAAAAAGAGGAGAAAAAGAAATGAGAGGGGAAACGCAAGCATTCTTTCCAACCAGAAAGTCATGAGTTTTGATTCAGTCTAATTACCCAAGTGATATTTTTATAACCTCTGTGAAGTCTCCTTACTTTCTTGGTGTGGCTCCATTGTTTATGTGAGATTGGCCAGGTAGCCAAGGCAAAGTAACGTTGCAAGAAAAATTCCCTTGGCCTTGGAATATGCTGCACTCTCTTTTTGGCTTCATAAACAAGACTGTTTTCCTGATTTTAGACCTCTCAGGTTCTTTTGTTGCCTCTCCTCTAAACCAGAGTTACTCATATTCTGCCCAGCCCTGGGCCATGTTGGCAGCTTCACAGCATCCTTTAAATGTGCACAGAGTAATACATAATGGGGCTAGGTCTCCAGTAAATTAGATCACCACCGCTCCCCATATGTCCCCTTCTGTTTTCAGTGCAAAAACGTAGCTTGTATGGGCCTCTCCACTGGCTGGTAAGGGCAGCTCCTGCCCAGCCTTGGTTTTCCCCAGAATGTGCACATGGACTCCCTCTGTGCACATGGTCAGGCCGTCCAGCAGGCTGCAGGGTAGAGGGGAGGTATGAGGGGGCTGAAAGCCAAACAGTGCTCTTCTGTGGCAGATCTTCCTGAGCAACACGGATGAAGTCAAAAGGTGGGAGTCCACCTTCTGCTTTCTCCCTCCTGAGCATGCATTGTTTGCTTGGAGGTGTGCCCTCTTCACAGATTACTGTTGTATTAGCAACAAGTTTAGCCATCAGCTGCATGCCCTTGCCTCTTTCAGAGATCTGTTTTCACTCCTTTAAAAAGTGAGATTTCCTAACACGGTTGTCCATGCCCGGAATGGGTATTTTGAGATCCAGAACCAGTCAGGCCTGAGGAATGGCACAGTGAGGGCCTAAAAAAGGCACTGTGAGCAGAAAGGAACTGAAGAAGCAGCAGCTTTGGCTTGTAAATAGATGTGATGAAATAAGGTGGACAGTGCTGCTGAGTTGTCTTGTATTCTGAGCAGGGGAAATATGCTTGATTAACCTTGAATGTTTTTGATTGCTAATGATTTTCACACTACTCACCAAGAGCTGCAAAGATACTGGCTGTGGCTGTCCCAGCTCTTTGGCAGTGTTTTTTACCTTCTYGGGGGGGCAGGGGAATTTGTGATCCAGGGGTCCAGCAGGCAGGAGCTGCATTTGGTCATCCAACGGCAGTGTTGCTCTGCAATGCTGGGAAGGTTTTAGGCACCTGATGATGGGGGCCAGATGATGTTCATCCCTTCAGGTAGCCAGCATTGCTCCCACAGACTGCCTACTGCTAGCATGTCAGTGGAGATGTTTATTGGTGCAGTGGCTGATACCCAAGGGTAGGCAAAAGCTTAAACTTTGTAGAGAAGGTCCCTGTGACCATTTTGAGTTGCTTCTTATTTGAGATGAGCAATATCCTCATTCACGTGGCAGCAGAATGAGTCTTTTCTAGAGAAACTGCCATCAGGAGGTGGGGGAGGAGAGCATCTGCTTCTGGGTTTCTGTGCTGTTACGTGTCCATGTCCCCTTTGCCTATCTGTACTGAAACATGGAAATTTTTGTGGCAAGACAAGTCCATGGTGTGTATCTTCTATGAAGAGCAGTGTTGATCTCTAAGAAGGCACCCAATTCATTGGCCATGTATAGAGTATTAGAAAAGAAAAGCCTTCCTGTAGTCTAAGGCAACTGATAGCTCCTGCTCAGTCTTATGTGAGCATCTGTAGTTCTCAGTCTGGTTGCAGACTGGCCTCCCTGAAATTATCACAGGCGTTGGCTAGGCTTCATGCATCTCTCCTTGTGCTCTGATTAATCTGAAGTACTAATCCTTTTGGACTTGCATCCTGCTATGCTGATTCTCAGCCAAAATCCTGAAACGGTGAGTTCCGCAGTTTAACCAGGCCAGGTCTTGAGGTTCACACCCATTGCTTGGATGCTTTCCCAAACTTGTGCCACTAGCCCCTTGTGTACACTGCCTCCCTAGGACAACAGAGTGTAACCTGGGCTGTTGGCCCTGATACCACCTGCAGTATGATATTGCGAGGGTCGTGTCCCCTCTCTGCTTCTCCATCTACCTTTGGCTTTGCAGACTGCAAAGCTTTTAAAGAAGCCTTCAAAAAAATGGCCCTGGCTTTGGTTATTCAGTTAGTAATGTAATGCCACTAATAATTGCAGATGCTGGTTGCCTCTCGCTTGTTACTCTTGAGATATGGCCTTTTGCATTTATAAAAAAGATGTCACTCAGAGGTGTATCAGTCCTTGTTTAATCATTTCCTCAATTATTTGAGCACCATGATCATTTGGCTGTGTGCTGCTTGGACCTTCCTGTTGAGGTAACCACAGTGCCACTGAGAGATTTGGAGAGTCCAAAGGTAAATTGGACTCCTTTTGTGGATGGATCTGAACCATGCACAGACCCATGGGTCTGCTCTGAATAGCAGTACTGCACATTAATTCCACAGCAAGCCTCTCTGCCCCTTCCATCTTTGTGAGAAATGAAATCGAACTCTCAGCTGGTGAGTGATTAGCACTGGTCTCTCACAAGGAGGCTGTCAGCTCTGGTCTAAGACTTGTGAGCTCTTCCCACATCTACTGATGTTACTCCATGTGTTTATGGTGGTCTGTCATCCATACATCGCATGTTTGGAACAAGCGGTACTAAGTCTCCTCTTGGGTGGTGGTTTGGCTGATGTGGAAATAAGTGGATGTTCTCTAAGTATAATTTAGTCAGGGGACTGCCTGAGGAATGACCTAAAGTTTTTAGCAGAGCCATGGTGGCCGGTGAAGGGTGGGCTCAGGAAAGAGAGAAGGGTGAAGAGAGGAGAAAATACATGGATAAAGTTTCAAAAATGGCAGTTGGATTCTTGGGTTTGGGTGTGAAATAACAGCATGTGTGAAGGAAGGCAAGAACTCAGTCAGAGATATGGGAGAAAGAGGCTTGCTCACCTGGGAGAAGGAGTGTTCACCTTGAGGAGTCCAGGAATAGGAAGATCTGATTCAGGACAGGCCATGGTAGGAAGAGATGGAAAGATGGTATGAGTCAGGGGGTGAGGAGAGCCAAATTCAGCACTGCTTTTAAACAGAGGAAACTCCGCTGACATCTTATAGCTTCGGGCAAGTACCAGCAAAAACATCTGGGCTGGATCTGCATCTGCTTGGGGGCCATTGACTTCAGTACCACACCAATTTTACGCACGTGAAAGGTTTGGCCCTTTGTTTGTTTTCCTGCCTTCAGTCCTGGATGTTTTTGGGGTCCTATGGAGGTCTCCAGCTGAATTTGTGGGAGTCAAGGCAGAGGGTTTCCTGGTAAATGAGAAAAACACTGTCCTTCCATCCCGCTTCATCTGCCTGGGATTTCCGACTGAAAGGCACTGACTAATTCCATCTGGCAGGCTGACCACGCTTCAAAGACTGCAAATCCTGCGACTTTTAACTTACAAACAAAACCATGCATAAAAAAATGAGAGAGAGAGAGAGAGAGAGAGGGAGGAGGAAAAAAAAAAAAGGCAGCTCTCCCTAGGGACAGTCTCTGCGAAATTCAAAACAAGGTCTCAGCGCCTGCCCTGGTACTCCGGCTGACGCCAATGTTTTTTCTGTCCCTTTTAAAACTAAAGTAGAGTGTTCCCGACTCCTCCGTTCGACACCTCCAGCTCCCTTATTCCCCTCTGTGAGTGGGGTGGGGGGAGGAGGCTGGAAGGAAAAGGCCAGAGCAGAGGAGGAAAGAAATGACTGGTATTGATCCACCAGGGCTGGCCAGACTACAAGAAATTCCGGTTCATGAAAAATGTTGCGGTTTAGAATATTTGTTTTCGTTCCATGGTGGGATGAAACCAAGACTTTCTGCAAGGGGAGGGGGGAGAAGAAGAAAAATGACTCTTTTTTATTTATTTTATTTATTTWTTTATTTTTTTTAATTGAAGAGGGACAGCCTCCCTCTGGTACGGGTACCCACACCATGGGGCTGGGGCGTCAGTCTCCTTCTGTCAGCCTCTCACACTGAGGCTGTTCTCCTCTAGTAAGGGAAGAGCAAGGCAGGGACTGGGCTGCAGACCCCATGGGGATGAGGGGAGACATGGTTTTGGGTTCTCGTTCCCTCCTGTTGGTAGCAACACAGACAGCCGGTGACAGAAAGACGAAGCAAATTCACCACTGAGTCTTCCTAGATGCTCTTCACCTCCTCCTGCCTCCAGCTCATCATACRCGTAGGGCAGAACATAGGGGAGCTCTTTGGGACCATGATCTATCCCTGTGACACTCATGACAGCTTGGCAACAAAGCTCAGCAAGTGCCCGCCCTTGTGACAGCTATGCCATTGCTGAGCTTTTTTGACTGCTAAGCTGGGCAACAGGTTCCCCAGCATGGGTATGAGGGGCCAGATCCACAGCTGCTGGGAGGTGAAGAGGGTCCCCTGACTTCAGCAATGCGAAGTGGGGAGGCTCTGGGCCAGAAATTGTACAAAGGGGAGTTTGGAGTGATTAAAAAAATGGTCTTAAAGATGTTGCTTCTCCCTTTAAAAAAAAAGAATGTGTTGGCTTTTCCCACAGCATGCTGGTCTTGGGTAATGGGAATTCCTTGCATGGAAGTGTAGGAGGAGGTGAAAACCAGGGCTCGGCTGGGACTGGAAGGCTTGACGGTGTCAAATACTAGGGCATAGATATAACACATTTCTACAGCATGGTGAAGGGAGATCTGAGGTTGCCTTTAGATGAGTAAATGGTGTCTTCTGCTAAGAGCTGGTGCTGATGTTTGTGAAGTTTCTTGGTGGTGGCTATATCTTGCAGTTTGAGCAGGGTAGTGGTGAGCTAGCCCTTTTATATCTATCTCAAAGTCAGTGAGCAAATCCGTCAGTAAAGCTGGGAATGGGATGTGGGAGTCCTGCCTTGCCATCTCCTGACCCAGCCCCTTGGCAACTCTGCTTTGTCCTTGCACTCAGGCTGCTGAAGTGGGCTGGGAACGGTGTCATCTGGAGGCACCCTCGTGCTGTGCCTGCAAGTTTTCGGTCAGCTCCATAATTGCATCCTGTGCATTTGCATGTGCGGCCCAGACGCAGGCTGGCCGGCTTGTCCCAGTGTCTGAAGAACCGCTGTGGAATCCAGGCGCCTGAGCGCAGCCCCCCCCCCCCCCCCCCAGCCCCGAAACCAGTCCGGGCCCTATCACTGGCTGACGTCACGGGGATGGCAAGTCATCGAGTGCTCTCAGCCGGGAGCCCCTGGGAGCTGCCTTGTCTGTTTTCCAGGAGGTAAAAATCCTTTCTGGACGTCAGCAAGCAAACTATGCAGGGGAAAAGAGGGTGAAAAAAAGTGTCTGCCGTGACTCAAAGGGCTTCTCCAGGGGGCTGTGGGAGAGGTGGAAGAGTGTGGGTACTATAGGCAGGCCTATGTACCACTAAGCCACAGGCATGAGGTTTTGGAGCTCGCAGGCCTAGGAGTACAATGGAACCTTCATCAGCTCTTTCCAAGGCAGGAGGACTTGCAATAAAACCTGAAGTGTCTGGTATTTTAATTGTCAAAGGCCACCTCTTCCAAGGTGAACGCTTCGGAGCAGCCAAAGAGGACGGAGCCTAGACTGCTATGGGAAGGCTGCTGACAGAACAGGTTTATTCCTCTAAAAGGGATTTCTTGGCAATGGCTATATCCAAAGCTTTTTCACTAGCTGTAAGTCTGTCATACTGGTGGGTCCCCCCCTTCTTACCCCTTTCACCCAACATACCACTTGGGACCCTCAGCCACAAGCCAGTTGCCCTGGTGCTGTTATCATGAGGCAGAAGTCTCTCAAAGCCACTGTGAGCCAGAAACTCGGGATTGCCTGGCCTCTTTGACTTCCACTTTAATGGTGTTGAGTGTCTTGTTATAGAGTGCTTCCTACCGAAAGGGACTGAGTATGGCTGCCGCTGTTGGGCTAAGGAGGGTAGGAGCTGAGTCTTGGCTGCAAGAACAGCTCATAGACAGATCTTCTTGAAGGTCAGGACTGTCTCCACTTGATGAGGCATGTGTAAAGCAATCTTTCGTAGCCTGGTAGCATCCAGAAGAGCCCAGCATGTTGTCAGCTTCCCAGGTGGTATATAGCTTATACTCTTCTATTTCAGTACTGGTAACAAGAGGTGGATAATGGCTGTTCCCAGTGGCTGTTTCTTGTGGCTGTTCCCAACCTGAAGACATGGGTGGGGCTCAGCTGCCATGACTTGGTGTTTTACTGTTGTATCCCTGGTGCCATCCCCATGCGCAAAATGGCACCAAAGTAGGCTCGCTTTTGCTCATTATCTTTCTTACATTGACTTTATTAGTAGGTTTCCCTTGTCTTCACCTGGCCTGTCCCTGTGTTGCAGATGGGCCAAAATGCTTGCGAAACAGTGGCAAAGCAGTGTATCTGGCAAACCTATCACCACCAAAGTATCTGAAGTTAAGGCTGGAAATCTTCTCTCCACATCCAGTGAAGCTAAAGGCAGGGATGTGACTGTAATACTGCATTTCATTACTTATTGTCACTGAAGGCATGCAGTCAATGGTGTATTCACTTAACTCGGAAGGGGGTAGGGGAATGTTGTTTCCTTGGTCTTACTATCTTTTATTTTTGTACAAGAAACAGCTCGCTGTTCTCCCTGTGCCCAAGGACACAGATGCTCTCTGCATCTCTGCAGACTACATTGGAAGGAGTCACTGTGATCTGTTTTAAATACTTGACAACCCCCTCATTATTTATCAGAAAGCCTGCCTGGTAAATCAGTGTAGTCTGGAGCCTGCAGAATGTTACTGTGAGTGATACGTATCTGTATATTCTATAGCGCTGGAAGATTTGTTGAATCTTGTGAAGTTCTTGGCTTCAGAAAGTCGCTTTTCAGGCACATTTTTTCCTTGTAACTGAATTCCAATTTCATTAGTGACTTCCCCTCCTCCTTTCCTCTCCCCCCTCAAAAGGGACACTCATTTTAAAAACAAAGAAATGCAACCCTCTCCACACCAGATTCTCCTCTCTAAGGAGAAACAGAGGTGATACACTGTGGACTGAAGAACACTTCAAACTCATGGCAAGGTAGAGTGGCCTCCTTGCCTCTTATCTGAGGTGTAGAGGGGCCTAGTACCTATTGGGAAGTCATTCAACATTTCATAGCATAAGACCATGTATTCAATTGCTTATGGCTTTGCTAGTCTATAATTCTTCTCACTGAAAATTTTGGTGCCATGCATGTGACTCAGGCTGGATTTTTCTTGGGATGGTTTCAGCTGAAATGGTTCAGCCATTTCCAAGAATGAGATTAGGAGAAAACACCATTTTTTTCCTCCCATGTTTGAAAAAAGACAAAAAACAAGAAAAAATGTGTCATTTCACTGAGGCACTCCCATGATTTTCTTCTTATGAGTGAAAAGCCGAGATTTGACTGATGAACCACGGGGAGCTGGAGTTCACCTTATTTAACGCTGGCTGTTTGTTAGGTATTGGTTCCAAGTGATTTGTCTGAGATCCCTCCATCCTCTCTGGAGAAAGATGGGTATGTTCAGTCAGCCCATCCAAAATAGGTATCCAACAGAAGTGAGATGGATTGCACCCTGGAGGTTGATGATGGAAGTAGTTTAGACAACTTGTTTAAAGTAGACGCCTCTTTTTTAGACAGATGAGTTCAATCCTTTGAGATTGAAGAAGAGCCTGCTGCTGTTCCTGTGAAAAAAGCACTATATGTTGCAGGAAAAAAAAAAAGATATCTCAGTTTGCTTGTGGTAGTGAGAGTATGGTAAATTCTCTGATGGATCCATTGGAACTGTGCATCTTCGTAGTGCTTATCCCAAAAGCAACTGGGTGTATTTTATCCATGAACCTTCCTAATGACTGTCATGGGTACTATGATGCGGGGTGCTAGAGAGGAGGTGAAAAGACTGTCTGTCTTTCCTGTGATCTCAGTGGTGTCTGTTCTGCTGGTGTTTAGGAGGCAAGGAGGAGATATGCAACCAGACTTCAAATGCAAAGGGTCTGAGAGCTGGACTTGGTGCAGAAGGCAGCAAATGAAATAAATAGATAGAGACAAGAAGCCTGGCATGGGGAGACAAGGCCAAGGTGGGGACTGGCGGCAGGTCTGGGGACTGAAATGCTGAAGGCTGGTGGGAAAGAGGGGACTGATATCTGGAAGGAACTGGAAGGATGGGAAGACAAAACTGAGATGGGGAGTGTGTATGTGAGAAGGGTAAGCAGCATCAGGGTGGTAGACAGATTCAAAATTCAAGAAAAGCAACCAAGACCAGGAGGACAGGGATCTCGGTTAAGGAGGTAGCAGCACAGAAAGAGGCAGAACAAGGACAGGCTGTGGGAGACAGAGGCAGAAAAATTCAGTCTTGGATGGAGACCAGGGCAGAATGATCTGGGATGTCCTGTGGAAAAAACTGGTTGTGTCACAACAACCATGTTCAGGGGAACCAGTTACTGCTGTGTGAATAACCTGGATTCTGGCACTTATTAGACTTTTAGCTCTTGGCATATAACATCCTTTGTGGGTGTAATGCTGTATAGACTGAACGTATTTTTTCAACTGGATTTTTCTCTCTGCTCTATTTCTTGTGCTAACCTTTCCTTGGTGTTTTTTCTCTACTGCTTTTTCCAACCTTTCATGTGCAAACTTTGGGCCCAAGAAGGTTTATGCTGAGCTCTCAGACATATGCTATTCAAGTGTTTGAAATATTGAGTGAAATGTATTCATCTTTCACTAGTTGGAGTAAAGACACATAAGAAAATGGTTTCCAGAAAAAATACCTGTAAAATTCTGAGGAATAGCCTATTATTTGTTTACCAGGATTTAGTCATTCCTTTCTGGCTGCCAGCCACCACGTTGAGTATCTGCATTGTGCCTGGATCTTTGTCTAAATGATAATCCGGGAAAGAGTTAAAATCAGGGAGCTTCATCAGCAGAAGATCTGACCCCGATCTTCTAGTTCAGGGATCTGTTAGCAAGACCAAGAGCAGTCAGTTATAATGTCCAAGGTACAGCTTGACTTTAAACACCTGCTTAAATGTTTTTGTACTTTCAGCTGCTGGGGAAAAGTCTTCCTTCCACAGCAGGAATTCCTGGTTGGAATTCTGTAATTTAGGCACTTTACAAGAGGTTAAATTAAATGGGCCTTGTGGTTCTTCTGGCCTTAAAGTCTATAACTTGATCTTGGTCTTTGTCTTGCATTTCAAATCCAGGCCTATTTTGCATGTACTTCTTGGACAATATTGCCTTTCTATGCGCTTTCTGTTCTGTGACCCTCTGGCAGAATATCCTGCTCCCATTATTCATACTGACACTGTTTGTAACATACAGCACTAACCTGTGGGATCCAGCTTTTAAATTCTCCTAAGGCTGTAAAGAAATGGAGCTATATGCAGGCACGTGCGCACACACACACTTTTCRTGTGTTTTCACATATTCTATATAAATGGATATATTTATACATGCTCATCTGCACACACACATACATTTTTTGAATATTTATTTCATGTCCTACTGGATAAAAACCTGAGAATGGAAAATGTGTTGAAAAGCATAATGCAGCTTTTCAGAGCTTTTTTTTGGAGCTTCAGCTTGCAACTGCTTTCCAGTGGAAAGGGAAAGAAGGGGAAAGGAGAGGGGAAGGGAAGAGAAGGGAAGGGAAAGAAAGGAATAAGAAGAGAAGGGAAGAGAAAAGAAGAGAAGGGAAGAGAAAAGAAGAGAAGGGAAGAGAAAAGAAGAGAAGGGAAGAGAAAAGAAGAGAAGGGAAGAGATAAGAGAAAAAAGAAAAGAGAAAGGAAGGTATAGATAGCAATGCAGCCAGAGTTTGTATACCTTAAAATCTGAGAGGTCCAAAAGTTCTTGACCTGCGTTCCTCATTTCAGAAGCATAGTACAATAACACACTGTGGTTTGTTTAAAACATGGCAATTTGACTTGAATCTGATGTTTCAGAGTAAGGTTTCACAATGATGCTGAGGAGGGACAGCTAAAAGATTTTGCTCTTCCCCTTTACTATCTCCTTCCCCCCAGCCTTTTGGCATGCTTGGAATCAAAGCCGCTCACTTCTGAAATATTGTAACATTACTGTTTTGATGGACTTAGACTTGAATTAAAGCTTCATCAGTAAAAAAATAAATAAAAAAATCCTCTAATCCACTGAGACAGGGTACTAGTATTTATAATAAAGTGGGTTTAGAGATGGAATGGTTTGACATCTTGTATACAGACTGACGAAAGTGCATGCTGCAGAGTGGCCTGCAAGGGAAAAGTCGTCACGTGATGTTCTGACTCATTCAGATGGATTTTGATTTCTTTTTGATTTTTCTTTTTTTCATTTTGTTTTGAAGGGGCAGCGTCAAGTGTTCTGGTGCAGGGTCTAGTGCACTAATGGAATAAACAGTATTGTGGACATGTTGGCAAACTGTCAGTTTGACTTGGCTCTGTTAGTCTTCAAAGAGTTATATTATTGGTTATTTATGAGTATTCGGATGACCTTTGGGCAGTGGGGAAAATGTTTATGAATCTAAAAGGCTTCGCAAACTTTAGCACAAAAGCTTGTTTTGTCCAAAAAAACGTGAACTGTAAGTGACTTTTTCATTATTCAGCCTTGCTTATTCTCTTGCTTTAAAAGCCTTTGGTCATCCAGTCGAGGTGCAGAATCAAACCATATAGTGTAAATGAGCAGTCACATGCTGTGAACAGCAAAAAGTGAAAATCAAAGCYAAAAGCATGTGAGTAACTCCTAGAGAGCAGCTGGTTTTGTTCAATGGGCTGGTGAAGGCTGAGTTATTCAGAGAAGTCAAAGGGAGTTAGGTACTGCTGACCCGTTGCATTTGTGGACTTCCTTACCCCCACAGGTATACTTTTGTAAGTTGTAGATTCACTTGGGAAAAATTAGGATCAGTTTGTGAACAATTTGTAAGCGGAAGAAAAAAAACAAGCCAGCGGCTGAATTTCCAATCAGTCTTACTGATAATGAATAACTTCTGCAGTTCTGCTTTTTGAAACAAACTTTGGGCTGTCCATTTCTTTGTATGTTATTTCAGGAAATTGAAAATACATGGGGGAAAAAACCTCTCATTCTGTTTTGGTTGAGAGTCATAAAATTTATTTTTCTTCTATCTTTATTTTTTCAGTGCTCTCTATATTTCTGTTACTAATGTCCCAGCATGATTTGAGTGTTGCAGGGTCAGTATTTGCAGCCAGAAAAAGGGCTGGCCAGAACCWATTGATGCGTCTTACCTGCAAAAAGGCTATCTCTTGTTTACATGCTGTCTTAATGTTAAGTTACGCTCCCTTTGCCCATTGTAGGCAAAGCCTAGAGAATGCCACACTGGGGATTTGTAATGTTTTGTGTGTCACTCCCCCAGTGAAAGCCAAGGAGTGCTGCCTATTTAACTTCCTTGCACCTGGGTTCAGCTCCCAGAATAAATCAGAGCAGCCGAAAGCGTATTATAAATTACTCCTGGTTCCCCGTGACTCCTGGGGAGTCAGGCAAGGATCAAAGGGGAATACAAACAGTCCAGCCACAGCTTCTTTCCTTTTCTGTGGCTGATAGTAAGCTTAGGTATCACTGCAGTGGCTCTGTGCCATTTTGGATCCTTTTCCTTGGGAGGATCGTCCACCTATGGTGTAAGGCAGCATCTCCTGGCTGCTTCCTACTGTGAGTGTCTTGTTACAACACTCTGCTTCTAAATTTCTGAAGATGGGCTGCAGAGTTTAAGCAATGCTAATCCTGTTTAAGGCACTCTTGGGTCCTGTTTGTGGCCTACAGTGTTTGCTAGGGCAGAATGGATTTTACACTGGTTACGCCAGTGTAAGTCTGGACAAATCTGCTCCCTTTGCGGAGCTGTTTGGTAGGACAGTAATAGGAGCAAGAGCAGACTCTGACCTGATAGCTCTGTTTATCCGGGGTGCAGTTGCAACATTAATGGAAATTAGACACTCTGCAAGCTTGGGTACTAAGGAGGTTCAGTGTACATGTTCTTGTCATGCATGACATAGCTTGATTGGCAGTAGCTTGAAATAGGGGAAGGAGAAATACAGTTTTTGAATGAATATATTAACTTTGCTATCCTGATGTGTGTATGTAAATACATACAAAGGTGCTTCAGTTTTTCTCACTTCTGTTTGAAGAGTGTTCCTCTTCAAAACCTTGTCCCAAATCCATGTCCCTTCTAGATGCTTGTGGCCGTATGATCAGAGCAGCCAGTGACCTGTTGTCAGAAAGATGCAAAATAATTTCTTGGGGAGGAAGCCAGTGATTGTGGCTGTCAGTTACAGGGTAGTCTTCCTGTATTTAGTGGTTTTTCTCCAAAGGTTAAACTCCTGGAGTCATGTGATTTATATAGGACCCGTAAGTTCAAGTTAAAAAAAAGCCCTTATACATGCAGAGTTTGATGGCATAAATCTTAAAACCTCAGAAAAACAGATGGCAAAAAGAAGGTCTGTCTGTTGGGGTTTTTAATAATAAAAAACTTGTGATTATGGAAAGCCAGTCTCTCAATATTTTGAGTGTGTCTCATGATTTTTGGATGCGTGGGGTTGGCAGTGCTGCCCAGGCACCTATAAAATGCCTGGAACACTCCCTAGAACACCCCTTGCTACAGGCAATTTAATAAAACTGGGGATATAATTCTCGTTTACATTTCATAGCAAGATTCAAAACCCTCTCAGAAGAGACCCCTTTCTGTTACATTTGGTCATGCTTTCCATGAGGGAAGCTCACCATGGAGCTATTCAGGCATTGGCACAGCTTGTTTTCTCTCGCTTTTAATGAACCGACCACTGACTTCCGTGTGGGTGTCCGAATAAGCTCTAAGAACCGGAGTAAGGGAAGCAAAATGGGAGATAAAAGAGAGGGAAGACCCTGCGTTTCTGTGTGCCTGCAGAAGGGGGGCCGGGGGGAAGAAAGCACTTTGCCGCATGCCTCGGGGCTGGTCCCACAGGAAGAGAGGCAGCTTGCCGGGAATGGAGGGCTTTGTTCGGCTCGCAGCTGCGGAGATATGTGCTGGTGCTGAGGGGGAAGGGGTGGACGAAGGGAAGGAGGAAAAGATGGGAGGACAAGGAGGTCCGTGCAGGATTTCTAGTGCTGCCCGGGCTCCCCACAGCCTCCTCTGTGGCCAGGCTGTCCCGACAGTCCTCTCCTAGCCTCTGGCCACCCATGGCTGGACTGTGCCTGTCACAGGGCTGAGATCCGGCGCTGGCTTCGCGGGGCAGAAGGGAGGATCCGAGCAAACAGCCTGATGGGTGTTTATTTTATGCTGGGTTTGGTGGTGTTGGTTGCTGCTGTTATCTTGTGTGTAAGTCTCCGTCCCTTCCAGTGACCGTCCCCACCTTGGTGTGACAGGCACCTACTTCTCTGCTGGTAGCACTTGGGGACGGGGAGCTGCAGCGTGCCCTGAACAAGAGGACGCAGCTCCCGCCGTTCCCTCTGCCCGCGAGTCCGTCCCCGGGCCGTGCAGCTGCCATTCGCTTCTGAAGTATCTCTCTCGCATTTCTGAAGTGGCGTTCTCCCCATTAGCGACCCGAGAGAACAAATAGCTTTCGGCTGGCGATGGCACTTTGGAGCACGTACAGCTCGCAGCCCGCGCCTTTTCCTCGCACTGCCTGTGGCAGGAGCACCCGTCGTCCTGCCAAGTTTTCCTGCTACTTGCCGCTGCCTGGRAGGGCGTTCCTCGCGAGGGAGGTCTCGTGCCACTTGGCTCTCTCGTTCCTTGTTCATGTGCCATAGCGTTACTAATAACTTAGAGGCGCTTCTCTGCCTAGGCAATTCACTGCCATCCGTTACAGTGGCACTGGGTCTGGGTTTAGCAGAATTCATTCCTCTCCTCTCCCCTGGCAGATGCTGCTGGCTAGTTTTCAGAAGTTGGATGATGTGCTGTAAACTTGTGGCATGGTGGAAATGGCATGAAAGAGTTTGTTCTCTCTGGGCTGTTCTTAAGGCTTTTACTATCTCAGAGGGGCAGAAATAGTGGCAGAGAGTCCAAGGCAGAATTGCTGACTCTTTGAAAGTTTATCTGCTGGTAGCTACCCTGGGGAGCCCAGGAGGAAACGATCCCTCACTCTCCTTTCAGCCGTTCTGTAATCCTCTCTATAATAAATACATTGAATAGCTGATTTCTTGGAGCCATGACATGTTAATTGTCTAACTTCAGAAAGCCAGCAACGTCCTGTTGCAGCGTTCGGGGTGCCATTCTAACACCAGGGCGACTTTGCTGGGTGTTACATGGACACCAGTGAAGTTCTCCTGGCTTGACCCTGCCATAACTGTGTGGTCATTTAGGCAAAGACCTTTCGAGTGTTAAAGTCTGGAATTAAAAACACTGGCGTATGCTGAGAGCGTTTACAGGCCAGGAGGTGTCAGGACTTTGGATTTGCAAAGGTGTGTAGCTTTGCAAGTCTGCTCTTCCAGATCACCTTGCATATAGCACTAAAACAGTGGAAGAGAGAGGTTTCTTCTACAGCAGCTTGAAATTCATATACAGCAGCTGAGAAAGCGATCTGTCTTGTTTACAGGCAAGGAAGGGATTTGTGTATGCATGTGTCTGACTAAATGCTGGCTAATGCATCTATTTGACTGCTTGGAGGGTCCATCTTTGTACAACGTGTTTCTCAGACATAACTCTGCTTTTTATTATAACAAACTGGCAGAAAAGGAGATGAGGATGGTGTGTTATGTGTTACTGGGGCAAGGGAAGGGAACTCTGGTGGCAATTCCTTCTTTAATCAAAACCAGCTTCAGAATAGACCGAAAGACCTTGATAAACCTTTTTTTCCTGTAGAGGACTCTGCACAGCCCTGCCCTTGGATCAAACCCCAGGTTTTGTTGTAATCGAGTTTTGGAGACTGTTGCCCCCCACCCCGCCCCAGGTAGCTAGCTTCATGTTTCCCCACTAGGAGCAATGCCAAGGAAAATTTTATCTAGCCCTACCTTTGCTATTTGAACCTCAGAGCTAGAGGTTTGTTATTTTAGTATTTCTCGCTGTAGTTTTCTGCTTGTGAAGTTTTGGAGAATTGCAAGTCAGGTATCTTCAGGCTTTGCAGGCTTTCTGCATGGACTCCCATCAATAACCTCAGTGCTGCATGGATCTTTAGATGCTTATGGCCAGAAACAACCACGAAAGTCATTTAGTCTGACTTAGAGTAGCACCAATCACAGAGCAAGGCAAACTCATAGAGGGGTCAGTCAGTCTCCCTGCTGTTCCTACATTCCTCCTGGACATCTACACAGCTGGGCCAGACAGAAGGCTTTTTAAGCATCACTATTCAGGATCCTGCTGGAAGGCTGCTGGGCCATGGGACGGTAAAGGGAGATGGAAAACATGGTTGGGTGGGTTATCGCTGCAAAGGGGTCAGCAGACATCGCTCTACTCAAGCATCAGTATGGTAAGGTCTTTTGACAAGGCTGGCTTTTCCCAGGGGGTGCTATTTCCTTCACCCACAGGCTTATTTCTTAAACTCCTTCCAAAGTCTCTCCCTTTTTTTTTCCTTCGCTTCACAGCAGTGTTTCCCCTTCCCCTCCTTGGGAGCTCATTAAAGCTTAGAAAGTGGTGCAGCGACTGCGTCTCTTCTCAGAGTTCAGGCAGGCAGTAGCCAGAGCAGGCAGGTGACCTGGGGAAAGGGGGATAGAGTTGTTTAGTCTGGGATGCAATTAGTGGAGGCGAGCAGCAACCGGAGAGCATGTTCAGGGGCTGAGGGAAGGGAAATTTCTGTTTTAAGATGGATCAGCTTGGGGGAACTGGTGGAACTGATTCCCCCCCCCCCAAGTTAAGGAGAAAAATAGAAACAAGGGTGGGCTGTTTGTCACCTGTCCACCACTGTCTAGAGATACCCCTGTGTCTGAAGCACAACAGGGTGTTTGGGAGGAAGGGAGCAGGCTGTTTTTCAGGAGGGCAGAGAGAGAAGGAGGGACTTTTTCCCTGGGAGGGAGCTGAAGGCAAGAGGATCTCTGAGGATGGCTGTTAGTGGAGAGGGGAAAGGGGGAGAAAGCTGTCTCCTGTTGAGAAGAGGAGGCGAACTCCCACCCAGCTGCTATGGAGCTATCTGTCTTGCCTTTCCCTTGTTTACTTCAGTGGGAAATCAGGGTTAAGAGCACACATAGGGACAGCACGGAGGGGAACAGCCCATTCGATGGAGTGGAGACACTCATCCAAACCTGACAGCTGCCTAAAAGGCACTGTAGGAAGCCTGTTCAGTAAAGACAGCTGGGTGGAGAGAAGCAAAATCAAGCAGGAAAGAGACAGTGTGGCTGGAGCTTGGGAGGGGAGAAGTCAGGAAAGCTGTGAGCTAATCCCAGCTCTACTACTGGCTGCCTGTGGGATATTGGGTAAGTCACCTGTGTGCCTTCCTAGTCTGTTCTCCTTTGCCTGTCAGGAGAGCAAATTCTGCTCTGAATTTTGGTGGGTGACTGGGTGTAATGAGGCTTCTGGGCTTTGGGCTTCTCTACAAAGTGGTCCTTTAGCACTGGGTTTGTGCTGTGCTTCTGACACTAGCCTGCACTGGGGCTTTTGGCACTGTCCTAGTACAAACAGCAATAACAGTATCCTCCTGTCCTTGGTCACGTTAATGCAATAGGGGGAGGTTTCTAGAGTTGCTTGGCTGGAGATGCAGCCCCCAGGTTGCTGGGAGAAATGGGTTGTAGGAGGGTACAGCTAATGTGGATCTTAAGAGGAATCCTGTGCCCTGAGACTCAGGGTCACTTGAAGGCTAATTAGTTATAATTGAGAAGTGGTTCCTGTCCATTTTAGTACAGTCTCACCTGCTTCAGCATCTGGGCTCTGTCTACATTAACAGATTAGATGCAAGTTCTGGCCCCTTCTTGAACCCAGGTTCACTTTGTGCCAAAGCTACAGCTGTGAAAGGGAAGCATACAGACATGGAGTTCGTGGGGTACCATGAGGGTGGCTCAAGCAGTCCTGGAGCTGGGTATCACTGGCAGCTGGGGAGCATCCTGGGGAGGAGTAACTTCTTGTGTGCCCTGTTGTCATACTCTTTCCTCCATTTCTATTGTTGATCTCCACGGGAACTGGATGTGGAATTAGATGGACCTTTGGTCTGAGCTGGTGTGCCTGTCCTTGCATCATTACTATATTGACCTAGTAATGAAAGTCCTGAGCGTCTTTGACCTTGTATGCCCAAATCTGCTCAAAGTGGGCCCACATCAGTTGAATCACAGATGGGTTCTGTCAGTCTTGCATGGAAGTGCAGATTTTACTATTGAAACCTGAAACCCAGCGATGTGTTGCACAGCTCTCCTGCTTTTCCAGAGCTCTGCTGTCTCTACTGGTGGGCTCACACGCACTGATGTTTCCCCCCACAGTGTTGCTGAGCTGAGGTGGCTATCCATGGTCCAGGTCCGTGTGGTGGCTGCATTCAAAGAGACTTTGCAGGCCCGTTTTCCCTCCTCTGAGCTTGCAGAGTCCATGCTGACCTTCCCAAGGGTACCTCTATGTGCTGGGGATGTGTGGGGCTCTCTACCTACCAAGGGACAGAGTTTTGAAGAGGATCATTTTGGGAATTAACTCCCATGACTGCAAAGGGTTTGCTGCCCCCCTATGGATTTGGCCGGCGTGGCTAAGGCCAGGGCATCAGGGTGGAGGAGGTGGCTGTTGGTAGAGCCAGCTCCACGTTCATGTTGCTTCCTTTTTGTTCGGGCTCTCGCTGTGCTCTTGTGCAGCTGATAGGCTGCAGTCTGGGCTCCCATTCAACCGATTGCATAAATGTAGCAGAACAACAAGGTTTCCCCAAAGCAGCTCCATCTGTGCAGGGCACTTGTTCCTCAGGACTCCCTTGGTCATGCTGTGCTTTGCCGAAGTTTGTGCCAAACCCAATACCCGCAATTTAAAAATAACATTTGGGTGTGACGGCTTCATTATTTACCTAGGAGCCAACATTGTCTCATAGGCAGAGCCAGACGGCTGGAAGTCTGGGGCGAGACGTTCTCTTCTTCTGTCTACCACTGTGTTGTGTATTACCTCCTGCTGCCTCAGTTTCCCTGGTGGTGAATCAGGGGTAATGAAACACAACTCATGATAACTTATGCAAGACTTAATTACTTTAAGGAACTCAGTTTGGACAAATCATCTGCTGCAGAGATCATGAGTAATATAATGTTAAGGCAGACCAAATACTTGCACCTCTTGGTTGGTGACCAATCCTTAAAAAAAAAGCTACTGACACAGAAATCTGTAGCGAAGGGCATCCTGGAAGACGTATGATAGTGGCACTGATAAATTGCTGGCTCACCCATTCCCCCAAGAAAAAATCATTGCACACTCCGTTCCCCTTCATTTTCAACATGACTGGCTCTGCCTATGCTTTTCATTTCTATGGCAGCTGAATTCTAGACATCTCGCTTCCTGACTCTGCACATTAAAGATGTCTTAACCCATGCAAGCAACTATAATGGATGGAGAGTCACCTTGTATGGTTTTGTCCTTTGAAAAGAAGTGAAACCTTAGTGATTTACTTTGGCTTCTGAGAATCCCCATTCCATTAATCCTGCCCATCATGGACTAATATGGGCAGACATAGAGGCTGCAACAGCCTCATCTGGGACAGCACAAACTTTAGGAGATGTGAAAAAGGAGATGTCAAAGCACCACAATCTGTGACCAAGACTGGAAACAACCTGGTGTAATGGAGCAGTGTTCTGGTGTAAGAATTGCTGCCTCCAAAGCCTTCCCTACCACTCCACATCCCCCCTTTGGGAACTATGGGCAAAGACTGTCTGACAGGCCCTCAAATACTGCAACTGATATAAGACTAGAGGTTGTGTGTGTCTTTGCTCTTTTATGATGTATAAAGAAATGTCCTGGAAACTGGGTTTTTCAAGCTCTCTGGAGGAAAAGATTATCTTTTTGACGTCTTCTTGAGCCACACCAACCACAATAGGGGTCAAATTCCCAAATGAGGTGCCTGGGCAACCTAACAATACAGATGTCAGGAATTTGGGTTTGATGGAGGACTTTCTGGAGTTCTCTGATGGGTACTGGGAATGTTCTCCTACTGTAATCTGAAGGCATAGAGCTATTGTATTTTAATCAATGTCAAATTTTCTATCAGCTGTCCATTATGCCCTGGAGCGCCATGAATGTTAACAAACAAAGGCTAGATTCTTGTTTGGTGTGGATCCATGTCATTCCACTGACTGTCTTGCAGCTAAGCTAGGTTTCTACCAGCTGAGAAACTGGCTTGAAGCAGCCTGCCTAGAATTCACTCCCATGTCCCTCACCTTATGGTGACAGGTTTGCACTGCCATTTCCATTCTGCAGATGGTCAACAAGTTCTGGGCCAGACAAAACTGGAATTGCTAGGATAGGTCAGATCAGACCTTGACTTGGAGCCAAGCTCTCTAGATGTTTGGGACTTTGGTTTGGGCCATTCAGTAACAGATCTACCTATCCTGGAGGAAGCAGCAATGTTTGAAGTGGTATGCCATCAGACACCTGATGGACATCTAGTAGGAGACAAGACCAGCCTGTCTTGTCCATGGACTCTACAGTTGAAGAGCTGGGCAGGTCCCTGACACAGGACAAAGGATTCTTTATGAAGTAATTTTGTTTTCTTTTTTTATTCTGGCCCTTTGTTTTTCTTGTTACTGAGACAGGGTGGAAGAAAAAAAAGAAGAAAAAAGAAATTCCAGAGTGAGCAGGAGACGGAGTAAAGCTAGCTGAGGAATTTCCAAACAAACGTGTCAGTTACACTTAGGAGAGCTTGTTTTTGTTTACTATTTGTTTTGAATTTCCACTCTTTACCCTCAGATCAAGCTCCAGGAGAAGGGGGAGCCTGGAATGAGGTCTTAGATGTCTCTGCAGCTCTTAAATGTTGTGAAAGGAACCTTGATGAAAGGCTAAAGCAGTGGGATGGATGACACCCAAAGAGAGGCATGTGCAACACTTTCGATGTTTTTTTGCTGTATAATCCTTGTTTCCAAAGAGTTTAACCCTCCTTGTGATGGCTGGGAAAGGCAGTCACAAGGGAAAGGCCAATCTCTGTTAACCGCTTCAATGCTGTGTTTCCAAATGACAGTTGTCACCTACATCATGGGAGTGCCTAAGGGGTGAGACCAAGCACTCTGTACCTATACACCAAAAGAAAAGATTCCTCCTCATCTAAAAGACATGGCTGAAGTCCAGGACATGCGAAGAAAGCGCAAGAGTTCTCTGACTTTTGTTAAGCAAAGTCCAGCCTGGATGATTTCTAAGTGATGAATCGATAAACTTTTAGCACACTAATGATCTAATTGGAGCTGTCTGTATACTTAAAGTTAAGCTTAAGCTTAAGTGCTTTAATAGGCTGAGTGAAGAACTCTGATGTCTTAAGGCATAAGCCAACTCTGGGAGGAATAAGCAGCCTATGTGGGTAAAATTTCTTCTTAATTACCACAGCAGAGAATTTTTGCATCTTGTTTTTTCACAGGGAGCTTAGTTGCTGGTCCTGGTGATTGCTGGAACCAGGTTCCTCGCATAGATGGCTCCCTGGTTGGGAGCCATGTGGTTGATCCAATCTTCTCTGTCCTGTAAACATCTCTTAGAACATGGCACACCACTTCATCTGTCTTTCGTTAAGTATAAAATGTGATTATTATTATATACGGAGTTGTCAAACCAATCTGGTGTCTCCAGGCTTCACCAAGGATCAGGCAGTTTGACTAAGATGCCATCTTCTTCTTGACAGCTGCCATGGAGAAACCTAAGAAACATTAAAAAAAATAAAATGAAATATATTGTACACAAGCAAAAGAGCCAAAATGCAGGCAGAGCACATGTCAGGGAGTTATTTACAGTGGCTAAAGTTTGAAATCTGTTGAGGCTGAAGTTAAAATATCAGCTGGGATCCCAGCCCAAGTTTGGTCACAAACGGAACGCGTCAAAACGTGTTCAGGAAATGAGCAGAGGCCCTGCTGAGCAAAGCCAACTCTTCTGTGGCTGTTCCTTCCTGCCTAGAGCTCCAACAGAGAAAGAAAAATCCTGCTAAAAAAATTAGAGCAACTGAAGGGAACAAGTGTCATCGCAGTGCCATGCCCTCTCAAGAGCCAAGGAGCTGCTATAGGCAAGTGCACTTTAGGCAGTAATGCACTAGGGAGCAGAGGCTGGGAGGAAGTTTGCAGCAGACCCAGTGTCTTTCTCACAGATATTGTGGGTAATAAGGGGATCAGAGTATGTTAAAATATCAAGTCACTTTTGCAGCTGGTGTGAACTGGTGCTTCTCCACTGATTTCGATGCTTTGGTGCTGGTAGAGACTTGATGAGGACCTGGTTTGTTGACAATATCCTTTAGAGCCCGTTAGACCAGGCAGGCCTCCTGAGTGCAGATGATGGAGGGGCAGGGGTGAGAAGAGTGTGCCATCTCAATTGGGGGGCCTTCAGCAGTGTGGGTCCAGGCGTGGTGAGCAATGTTTCAGAATAGTTTTATTAAGAAAGGGAATTGTCTGGGACAAACACAAGCAGAGTAGCTGACATGGATGTCATCACCAAATCCCGGTAGGAGGATTCTGTAACTACTGTTAGTGTAAGAGCATGAAGCAAAGGATGTGTGTGCAGAAAAGAAAGTTGTCATTGCGGGACCCCTGCCCATTTTTARTTCTTCCCATTCCTCCCTCCCCCTACCCAAAGAAACCCCACCACACACACACTTGCTAGTCAAAACTGGGCCTTCCAGGGCAGGAATTCAGCCATTTGGCATGTCTCCTGAGACAGGCAACAGCAACACCACTTGTTTGTCTGCTGCTGCTGCCTTGGGTTCTCTGGTGTTGTCCTGCCCACAGATCTACCTTTTCTTGCGAGAAAGGCTGAGGTTGGTACCAACCACAGACCTGCACTTGTTCCTTATGGTGGAAAGAAGAGTGGGATCCACCTGGCCTCTACGATCACAGCACTTCCATGATCCAACCTTTCCTTCTGAATTGTTAGGTATAGGACTTGTGTAAAATGTCCTTCAGGCCCAACTGCTTGAGCTCACCTCCTTCTAGGTTTCAGTAAGGTACTTCCAGGCTAGCCACGATCAAGGGAGGGACTGCCTCCATTTGCTAGTCCACTCTGTTACCAAGCACATGTACATCATTTTAATTGGGCTGCCTAAGAAACAGATAGAGATCAGCTCATCTTGCAGACTTGATGGTTAATGATGATGTCTTTCAACCTGCTACTGTCCTAGATCAAAGCTGGATACAGATAGCAAAATCCCTTTATTGTCCCACAGCTCCTCTGATCCATCCAGTGACTTTTCTTCCTTTGTCATCAGCTGGAGTTTGAGAATACTTACTGTATGGGAAAAAACCTCCTTGGAGCTCCCTCCCCGCCCCTGGACACAGTGCCCTCCCAGGGGCATTAGGGGTCAAGCCATGCAGASCAATGCTGTGTGATCTGGTGTGGAGCACCACAAGCTGAAATGTAGCATTTCTYCTCCTGGGGGAACATGGTCTGAGTAGCAGCAGCAGCAGTGCAAGCATAACCCCAGTGTGGGCAGGGGGGGTGACTCACTTCTCTAGCAGAGGCAACACTGTTTATTAATCACTGTTCCTTTGAAGTGGAAAAATGGAGAAAACATCTCATGGCCAACATTGTGATTAACCATCTAATTGTTTTGCTGGTATGTTTGCTTAAGGGGTTTCCTTTGCTCTGTGTACATTAAGAAAGAGTTTCTCATCCTACCGTTGTTGCACCCAGATGATAGTCATTAGCAATGTACCAGACAGACCCATTGTATATTCCTTGTCCTGTTGCTTTTTTTTAATCCCTGGGTCCATCTCTGTTGAAGTGACTTCAGCGTTGGAGGGATAATGACAACTCTTCAGAGCAAAGTCTTTCTTAGTTCCCAAAACATGCAGAGAGTCTCTTAATGCAACAGAATAAATTCCATTTCCCTGCCAACACATTTTTCAGTCTTCTTTTCTGTCACAGGAGATGGTGCCCACAGGTGATGGAGAATGCCCCATGTCCTATTTTGGGTGAAGGCCTATCAGCCTGGGCTGCAAACACCAAGTTCCTTTTCCTGCTTCTGTGCTCAGCCTTGGCTGAAATGCAGAATCGCAGCCTCTCCCACCAACTCTGAGCCCTGCTCGTGCCAAATATGGCTGGTCTGGAGCAGAGGATTTTGGAGAGAGTCAGCATACCTAGCCCTAACTGTGGGAATGTCTCCTCTTTAGTGCATAGAAGTGTTTAAACAAGGGCTTAAGCTTTGGTGATGTTCTGTGCCTCCTAGACTTTGCCTGTGGCATCCTGTGAAATATTAGGCTGGACTTAAGACTTGGGGCTTGGCGGAGGATATGTAGGTGAGCTTTAGTTTGATCTGCAGTATGGGTAAAAAGGAAAGAAGTTTGCTTTGTCTTTGCCTGCCTTGATATCTGTATCTGTGAATATGGGAAAGCACAAGATGCAGCTATAGTCAGCCTGATTCCTGAATACTGAGGTGCACCTCAAGCAGAGGGAAATGCATCTTGGCAAGCTAAACATGAAAGAATCAGCAGTATCAGTGGAAGACAACCGAGTCTGGAAATTTTGTCTAATCAGGAAGACCTCCCCAATTTATTCCAGGCCAGGTCCAGCTAAATGTTCCATTTTAAGTACAGTTCCAACACAAACACATTTCAGTACCGTTGCAAACCATTTTTGACTCTTTCCAACAAAACAAAAGCAAGTTTTGAAATGACAAATAGTTTAAAACCAGGGAAGAATACTTCTAAATCCTTGATTAGTCTCAGTGACATTGCTGTTTTCTTATATGCCACAGCACTCGTGATGGGCTTTGCAAAAGCACACATTTTCTTAACTCTGCTCCCAGGGAAGTCTACGTGAGTTTTAATGTGTGTGTCAGTAGACTTCAGAACACCTTAAACTTCCCCTATATTGTGCACAATGTAACTGTGCAAGCAGAGAGGTATTATTCATGCCCTGTGCAACTGTGTTGTAACTGAAGTTTTGCTCCTGTTGTGTTCTGTAGTGCAAAGCTGTTTATTGCAGCTAGAGGGGGTGAGCAGGCAGAAGATAGTCTCAGCTAAAATTTTGCATTTGAAAACTTTGATCTTGCCTCTCTCTTTTCTCCTTCCCCGGATCTAAGTGCCACCTGCCTTAGTTGCAGATACACCTCTGTCTTCAACAGAGTTTTACGAGCATGTGCATTTATAATATACATATATGTATTGTGCTTATGCATATATGTGTGTGTGTGAATCTGTGCATGTATGCATGCACAGCATACCTGAAAAGTGTCATCAGTTACTATGATTTGTGGTGAGACATTATGTGAGGTCTCAATGGGTGACCGAGGTTGGAGTGCATGAAGTGTTATGCACACGTCATGAATAAATGGTCCTGTCTCCAGAGATCTTGCAGTCCAAGTATATGATTAGGAACAACAGATGGATACCATAAACAGACAGGCGGCGTGGGTGGGGGAGGAGCACAAAATACCACCGAGATAATTAAGATGAATGATTAATGACTCGAATGGGTAAGAAGTGGCCAAAATACACCAGCTGAATATTCACTGCTGATGCTTCACAGGAGTCTCGGCAGAGGTGGACAACAGATATATCGTATTTTGTACTTGCTCATTATCCAGATTGCTAAATTTGTTCTCAATCCCTGTTTGTAGCAGTTCAACTCTAACGTTATGCTGTAGCTACACTGTAAGGATGGTGTAACTACAATGTATTCTATGTGGAATGCAAACCCAAACAAATTGAAATACTAGTCCTTAAAGGAATTTTGATCTCGTAGGATCTGATCCAACACCCACTGAAGTCAATGAGCTCTTGACCTGTATGGGATTTGGGACAGTCMCAGAATGTTCGAGTGGGCTTCAAACTGGGCAAAACAATTGGGACATATTTAAAATGATAAGAAGAAACGCTTTGTATGAAATGTATTTAATATATGTCTGTTTGCATGTTCACATTTTTACTGTGTGAAATCAGACTAATTTTATATCTGCTGCATCTATCTTAACATGTGGTGTATGTTACAGTAGGCTGATCAGTTACATGATTAAAATACATGGTAAACAGATTCACAGCATGCTTAACACTGGCAGTTTTGCATTTTTAACCCAGTCTTTTCTTTCTTGAACTGTGTTTTTGTTGTTGTTTGTTTGCTTTCCCCTGAGAGATTGTTCATTGGTTTCCTAAGTCAGCTCAATTTGTCTCCCAAAGCTCCTTCCATTGTTTTTTATGATAGCTGAGTGGCTGGCTAGTCCTAGAGATCACTCAGCTCTCTCCCCACTCAAACAGGTTGGAGGAATGTCAGTAGAAGAGGATCACACACTGCAGCTCCCTGTGGTGTGGATAAACACAAGACGTCAAAGCTGTCAGGTTGGCAGATTTCACCAGCATGGAATTCACTTAAAAGTAAATGGAGGGGGGAAAAGGATCTGAAAGGTGCCAAGTAAAGATTTCGTGCTTCATCATGCAGGGTTTGGTTGTGGCTCTGGTCTGTGTAAAATCTAGGCTTCTTTCATGGTATTTGTACAGATAGGTGGCCAGGTGAAATTTCAGATCATTTGATTCCACTCTGAAGAGGGTTACATATGTACAACTTTGGACTGTTCCTCTGAGTGAGCTCAAATAATTACAAAGTCATTTCCAGTAAGTCCTTACCTCTAAGGCCAGGGTTGCTCTGACAACCACTCTGGGTGGATCATCTGTGGGAATTGAACCTGGAGCCTCTGGATCTGAAAGTACAAGCCTCTATTGTTAGAGCTAGAAGTTGAAATCCTTTCCTATGACGGTAGCAGCAGGCTCACTTGGGCACCCTTTGGTCACTCAAAAGGGTGAAAGATCCACCTGGCCAGTGTGAATTACACCACAACAGAGGTCACAGTGGCTGAGTTCCAGCTTTGTGTTCACATATACTGCATGTGTGCACATCTTTTGGACTGCCATTTGTACTTGAGGAGAAAGCTCCACGTGTAAATGAGCTCATGCCTTCATAGGAGAGTATTATGGACTTGTCTACTTGCCTTCAGTGCCTTGGTGTTTGTTGTAGGTGTTAACATGGGTTATATTTGCATGTGGCTGAGGGTGCAAGAGAGCATGGATTTGTGTGCATGTGATGGACCAAGGGGAAATAYTTACAGTTGTCACATGCATGTGAAGAAATCTTGAGCTCCTTTTCAAGCGGAGCTTTTCAGACAGTCAGACTCGGCATGAGGATCCAGAGAAGGATGTTGGCTCTGATGCCAAATTTGTGGTTTTCTCTAACTCATTTTGCAGGACCTCCTTTTGCTGGCTAGAAAGCCTTCACTTGAAATGCAGTTACCCTGAGGTAGAGAAGAGAACAGGCATAGTTAAGCCATACCAAAAGAGAGGAAATTTCCTCAGATTCACCCCTTCCCCATCAGCAATGGCACATTTTCTACATTTTCCAGATAAGGAGGGAGAGATTTGGTTAGGTCCTTGTGTAAATGCATAGCAGCTCAACCCTGTTGACTTCAACAGAGCTTTGCCACTAAATGTTAGTTCATAATAAGGGGTAGGTAGATACAGGGACATGTATAATCTCATCAGCCAGTGTAAATTAGTATAGTTTTACTGGAGTCAATGGAGCCTGGCTGACATATGTCAGTGGAGATTCTGGCCTTTTGGGTGCACCCAGTTGTTGGCGACATTGTAGTAAACTTCTTCCTACCAACTGCCTTGCTTTTGTTAGCTCTTACGTTCTTTCTGATCTGCCACTCTTTTCTTTTTTTCTTTGTGATACATCTTGAGTGGTGTCTCCTTCTCTGCCACTTTCAGCATTTCTGGTTCTCTCTTGTATCCTTTCCATTCATTTAGTTCTTCCGCTGTGTTGCCTTCTCTTCATTTTTCCTTACTTCTCATCTACCTCTTCATCCTTTCTTTGCATTCACCAGTGCGAGATGCTGGGAGTAACTGCATTGAAATTTTCCTATAAAGCAGATCAACACACATACGTTTATACTGGGGAGCTTCTCTTCATCCTTCCCCATCTGATTCCTTCCTGGTCTTKGCACAGCAATGAACACAGTGAGTGCTCATCACTGGGACTTTCTAAGCTTCTGTCCTGATGCCTCCTAATACTCTCAGTCAAGTCACAGCTGGCAGGGGCTGCTGAGAGTGGTGGGCTATGCTYGGAATCTGGACCCAGGCTATTTGCCTTCTCCTTTTCCAGCTGGAGATACTAGGAAGTGGTATTGACATATGGTATCCTGGGTAACAACTTAGTATTGACTGTGGTGATTATGTTGGATTTTCAATCTGAGTCAAGAAAAATGTGGGGTAAGTAGTCATCTCCCTTCATACTTGTGAACAAGAAGACTTGTCTAACTCTCAACTGCTGGATGATGGAGAGGGACTGAGCTGGTGAACCCGCCAGATGATAGTGCTGTAGTCACTGGTCCACACACAGCAGCTGTTAGTGGAGGTAGAGCTGGTATCACTTGTCCTCCTTCATTCACAGGGTCAGCTCTGACGCCCATGTAGAGACATGGTGTGGGCACCAGACTTTTGCCTGTTTGCTCAGGAACCCAGAGAGGCTGCAGAGAAGGCATCCACATCACAGAGGGCACTTACCACTTCTGTGGTTCCCCGATCAGAAGGGCCTAGGGGCCACGTAGTGAAACAGATATATCCTTGTGAGAAAGGACCGAATGTTCCCATGCGTCTCTCCTGCAAACCTCAGGTTTATGTATCCCTTCTGTGGCATTAAGTGGTAGAAAAAGTTTCAGTCCACGAGGGCCAACAAGCAGGGTAGCAACTGGCATGAGAACGGTTGGGAAGAGTGCTGTGAGGGACTTGCCCTTGGGAACAAAGAAACAATCCTGGTTCAGTGGCCTGGTTCAGGCCTGTGTCTAGATGCTTGGAGAGTGATAGAGACCTTACTGCTAGGGGCCTACTTCTGCTCACACATGAGCTTAATTAAGGGGTGAAGCTGGCATCAACCAGTTAGGGCTCTTTGAGGATCTGTGGCTAAGGTAGTAGTCAGGGAAGAGAGTGGTGAGGTTGTGCCTTTCTTTTGCGCCCCCCCCCAAAAAAAAAAAAAAAAAGAAAGGGAAGAAAGACAATGATTATAGTGATGAATTTGGGGGAGGTTCAAAGACTGGTTGAGTGAAAGAATGTGACTGGAGGAAGGCACTGTGGATGGATATTATCTTATTGTGGGCTTTTGACAGAAGCTGTGTAGGCCTGGAACAGCTGGAGCACATGGCAAAGAAGACTTGAAGGCTGGAGCTGCAGCTGAGACCACTTGTCTTCAGGTGGTGAGAGGGGAGAAGAGGCTGCTGCATGTATTATGGAGTTTGCAGACATCCTAATAAACAGGAGTCTACAAAGGGCAACTGTCTAGCTGTGGTGAAGGGCCTCTGTTTGTGTGACTATGAGGACAAAACAGAGGAAGAGAATTGCTAGTCAATGAGAAATAAAAATAAAGCTTGGTTTTGCTGAAGAGGAGAAAGAGACAGAAACAAAACAGACGTCAGCAAAGAAAAGGTGAAGAGTAATCAACCCCCACAAAAGGAGTGGTGTAGCTCATGGTGATAGCTGGGGAATGGAGCATAGGAAGGAACAAGGACACAGAGAAACTAGGACAGTGAAGACAGAGGAGAATATCTACAGTGGAAAGGGAAGAAAAATCAGGTAAGTAAGCGTGTAGTAATGAATAAATATTAGTGGTTAGATAGATGGATGGATAGGTGGGAGAAAGAAAGTGCTAATGCTGATGAAAACGTGTTTGAGTGGGTGATGTGTTAGTGGTAAGGCAGTACCTTATCTGTCTGGGCTGTGGAGTTGGATCAATAAGAAACAGCTAAAGTATACCTATGCAAAATGCTGTGAGCCTGGGTAACAAAGTGTAGGAACTTGAATTAATCATGCTGTGTGTGAAAGTGGGTGTTCTGGGGTAAATGAAAGCACAGTGGAGTATAGATACTGTTGAACATCATTGGTTATTCAGGAAAGACAGAGATGGGTATAAATGTGTGTAGAAATACTGTATTTTTGTGAAGCTGGTAAGGATTGTATGGATCAAAGTGAATTGTGTATTGGTCAAAATCATTTTGGTTATGAGTTTATAGCACTGTAAATGTTCTGTAGGCCCCAGATTTGCTTGATGTATTGTGGAGCTTTGATTTCCCAGGTATAGGTGTATACACAGATTGGAAAAACTCAAAAAACTGTTAGTAACAAGGGGGCCTTGAGGTAATGGGTGACATTTTCAGATGGTATCACTTCTTTTCAGTACAGACTAAAACTGACTGAAGTAGGAAGTATTAAAAAGCTGGTCTGGGTTTTCTTTGTTTGCTTTCTTTTTAACTGATCATGAGTTGATTTATTTTTAAATGAAATAGAAGAATAAATAAAATTACACATGCAGCTCAGATTCTGAATTTCAAATGGGTGAACTTCTGAGAGAGGTTAGTATGGTCACCTAGGTTAAGGTGGTTTAGTGACTTGGATGTGGAGGAGCTCTGAGTGTCTCCAAGTGCAGGACACTGCCACTATTGGGAATCTGTATCTCTGGTGACGGGGGAGAGCCTGGGGAAGGGTTCCAGACTTAAATGAATGAACAAGGAAAATACACACCCTGGGTAACTAAGAAGAATGTTTGCTCAAGATAAGAGGATATGCATGAGCTTCCTAAACATAAGAGAAATCAGGTTCTGGAATCACTTTCCAATCTGTATATTGACAGCAAAAATCTTGGGCTCGTTGTCAGTAACTTCTGTGGTTTTGTTGTTGTTTGTTTTTTCCTTTTCTTCAAAAAAAAGGGGGGGAGGGGAAGCTATACAGTAGGTAGTTCATACAGAAGGGCTGTATTTAATGACCCAAGACCAATCTCCCAGTCCCATGGTCCTAAGATGAAGAGATTTCTTTCTTTCTTTTTTTTTTTTTTTTTTGCAAATGTGCAAGTACTATAGTAAGACTGGGGACAGTATTCAAGCTACTGTGTACAAGGGGGGAGATGAAAGCGGAGTTGCCTAAACAAAACCTGCTTTGAGGCCTGGCTAAACATTGCATACTGCAGTCATTCCCTAGCCTTGGGCAGCAGGGCAGGCTTAAGTTTTTCTGACTAGTAGCCATTTTATAAATATGTAGGGCTCTCAGATCTATTATAGCTAAACAAAAAAGTTGTTCTCAAGCCCCTGTTTTTATTTGTTTGTTGTGTGACTCAGTACCCCACATCTGAAATGGCTAAAACTGCCTCAGACACGCCACGGCTGCTGGAAGTCAGACAGTCTCTCATCAGGTTGTACAAAGATGAAGGCACTTCTTACAGAGACAGCAGTTTGTTCCCATTCTACTCACCACAGTGTGATTTTTTTCCCCCCTCCTGGAGGGGGTCTATGAAAGTAGTCCACGTTGGCCTTCTATGAGGAGCTGGTGGTGAGGTGCCTCCTATGCATACTCAAAAAGCAGCAGTTGTGGTATCTTCTGGATTTTATTGAGGAAGGTCTTTATGGCAACATGATGCATAACGTGAGGATGCAGAATACTAGAGGGAGCTGTTAGCTAGTCACTGTTTGGTCTTGTGGTCCCTGTTATTGTTTATTCATGTATCAACTCATTTTGGGTGAGGGAAGATTTAACTCATATAAGCACAGCATCCTCCAACAGAGGAGAGTCAACAGAGGAGTCTGCTGTGCATTTGTACTGTGCTTGCATTTTAACTCCTCGCAATAAGCTTTCTTAAGTGGTTTCTAATCTTTTCTGCTCCATTTTTCTGAATCCTCAAGGATCTACTTTAAGTTGATACATGATCCATAGTCAGTCCTAAGTAGAATCATTCTGGCTGCTCTGCATTAAGATCTTCATTTCTCATGAAGTTTTAGCATAGGTGAGTGACAAAGATGTCTGTCAGACTAGACTCGACTGCTTTTGCCAGCTGTCACTGATAGCTGCTGTGGTTTGGATCAAGTGCTTCTCTGTGTGCATTTGTCTATTGTGGATGTATCTTCTGCATACTTGACTAATAGTCAAACCATTCATTAACATGTGGTAAGAAAATATGGTAAGGGAAAGATGTTTCTTGGGAGAATACATCTTTTTGCAGTTTTCATTGGGCTCAGCTTGTAGTTTTGCATCACTTGTGATTGCGTTGCAGCATTATTATATAACCACATTGATTCTTCAGTATCTGAGTCAGTCACATTCTCAGTCAGTGCTAAGAATGACTGGGGTGTCACTTTTCTGCTTACCTAAAGCTTGTGTGGATTTCTGGTTTAGCCTCAGGTGAGGAGGATGTTCGAGCATATGCTTTAAATACCAACTAGGGTAGGATATACTTACTTTTAAACATGTGCTAAGTTTCCCTTGGACCAAATAACTGAATGAATGCAAAAGAAAATGTGATTATACGAGCTTGTTCAGCTAACAGCCATGACCATTGTTCCCTATGACTAGGTCATGAGTACATCTGCTGGCTTCTAGTCTCTAGGGAACTGTAGATCTTATGCCACTGGTCTTCAAAGAGGTAAGCTAATGTACACTGATCTGTTTGAATCAGTACCCCTTCATAACGTAGATCACAATGCATGAACTTCAGGCCCCCAGCTGGAATTCAAAATCTGTTGCTCCTTCAGAGTCATGGGCATGCAAGTCACAGGAGCAAGCTTCTGGTCCACCTTTTATACACATAGAATGGTTTTGCCTAGACTAGATTATTTCAGGCATTCTCCTTCCAGGTTACTACAGGCTGCTTTTGCTGCAGCTCCCTTCCTTGCCATTTGTCCTGAGCTTTCGATAATATCAGGTCTGCAATTTTGCCAGTCCTCATCTTATTACTTCATAAGATGTCAGATAATTGTTCAGGCCCTTACTTAAAGGCCTCTGTAGTACTTTTTCCTCTTAATTTTTATATGAAAGTTAGCAGCTGAAAAATGTGTGTATGCATAGATATACGGAAGATAGTTTACAATTGATGTTATTGATAGGTTTGCCAACTGTCCTCCTTATGCTGAGGTTGCGTTAGCAATACTTTGTATTTTAAATCAATTGGGGGTTTGAATACATTGTCCCGAGACAAGACTGTATTCTATTGCCAAAACACTGAAATGTGGAATCTGTTCTTGCCAGTTACTTGAAACATACAGCATTTCTTTGTGTCTTTAAATTTTATACCATCGCTTATTGTCATGATATGGGATCATATTCAATCCCAAATAGGTTAGCAGTCCTGGAATCTCTGGCTCTTTCTTCATTTCAGGTTATAGTGATGTTGCTTGGAGAATGTGCTCTCTTTTGTAAAAGTCATCTACTGTCTCCTTCAAATGTGTGCCTCCAGTTCTGATAAGAGATGCTTTCATTTTAAGTTTCTGTTTAATAAGGCTCTCCTGTTGTGATGGTGTGGGGATTGCTACTGAAAGAGTTAACCAGCTTTGAGAACTTGCTGAGATCTGAATTCTAGGTTGTTCTAAGTTATGAATTCTGGGTCACTAACAATGGTAATTGTTCTGAATAATCTGATAATGTTCTTGTCGTTTGTGTTTCTTTGTTTCAGGGTGTTGTCACTTCATATCTGTCTGGAAGTGAGGTAGTGGAAGGAGTTCTGGAATAATTCAAAACTTTTCCTTTGCTCTTTATCCTAAATCTTTGGCCTATGCGGGTATGTGCTTGGATGCCCAGCCCTCCTGAAATRCAATGGGAGTTAGTTCTCCTCTTCCCTTCTGCCCAAAGAATTTAAGCATCTAAGTCTGGGAGTTGGATTTTTATTGAACGTTTTGCATTTTATTTGCATACATCTGGGCTGTCACAAAACACTCTCCGACAATAATGCCTTGAAAAGACATTTATCTTTAGATACCTAAATGCCCTTCAGGGGCTCTATAGGTCCATATCTCTGAAACTCATGGCAAGGTCAGCTCCCTTCAGACTAGATATCTTGCACCAGGCATTCCAGTGCAATGGATAATAGGCCAATGTTTTCAGCGGAAGAGGAGAAAACATCTAATTTTCTCCTCTTCTGCTGAAAACATCTCTGGGATAGAACATAAAGCACGTGGCAAGCGCTACAAACATTTAGTACATCAGACAGTTCATATGGCATTCTCTTAGGAAATAGTTCTCATAACTCGACTCAGAAGAATATCTCTTTGTTTCTCAGAGCTGTCCAGTATCTATCCTGAACCAATGATTGTTTTTAAACTTTAAAAACCTCGTATCCCACCTGTGTGTCAAGGATGGGAGTCTGCCAATCTTTTTTGGTTTGCATAGCTTTTAAGCTCAGTCAGAACTTTCTCTTTAATCTCTCTCGTGCTCTCTCTCTCTCTCTCTCTCAAACCACTGACTCCACCAGATGCGCCTTGAGTCTTCTGGTTGTTTTTGTATTCCCTGTGCCCTCGGGGTTTGGGGGCCTCATAATGGTCAAAGGTTTCAGAGTTCAAAAGGCAGGCCTGTGTCTAGGAAGCAAACTTGTTAACTGGAGGCCAGATTTTCCCTTGCCTTAGATTAGTCTTACATGGTAGTTACTCAGTGTGGATTTACACTGGAGGTTTGAATCTGGGGCAGGCTTTTGGTCATTGCACTCAAACCTCTGAGACTTTCTGCAACTTGTCGCAGAGTGTCTTCAGGATGCTCAGCCAGTTTTTCATGTTCTTATTTGGTTGTGCAGCTGGGATACRGTTAAGGTTTTCCTAGAAGGAGGAAATGTAGCAGGAGGCAATCTGACTTACAGAGGCTCTTGGCTCTTTTGGGCATACATTTTGAGTGCATTAGAGTTACGGCATCTGAACAGTTCATTGCTTGTCAGCTGTGCAAAGGCAACTGAACCCCAGTTGTGAGACTGCATGCGTTAGCTCAGCTCTCAGCAAAGCCCCTCTCCTCATGGTCCTCCCTAGCTTTGCGTAGGGTATTCTGGATCTTTACTGGCATATGCGTCTCTCCTGCTTTATGGCACTTAAAAACAAATTCTGCCCTTGATGCTACGTCAGCATGCTGCAAACCTGAGTTTTTCTTAGCTTTGCTAGCTGAAAACAAAGGCAGTCTGCAACCTGCCAAGAGACACTAYGAACAGTCTTCAACATTTTGACTGTGTTTCTCCATGCTCGGGAAAACATACAGTATGGGGAGACATGAATCTCATAAAATATATCTCCCCTTTGGCTTGGATTATAATAACAAAATGTCTGAGTCACCACATGGTACATTGATATGAAGCAACTGCCTGCAGAAAAACCAAAGCCATGCATTTTTCTGAAAAATGAGGGGGAAAGAAGAAGGAAAAAAAAACCATTTATTTTCATTCTTTTGGCTAGCCTAATTTTCTTCTATTTCTCATTAACCTTTAGAAAATAAAGCTAGCTTTCCTGAGGGGAAAATAGCACTTCTTTGCCTTGCTCTGCTAGAGCTGCCCTTCAGCAGCCAAATTTAGCTAAAGGCATGCAGTGGTTTCTTGGCCTACTGAGCTGAGTCTTGCTTCTGGTCTGCAGGGGACCTGCCTCTAAGTCCCACAAACGCTGTTGCTGAGGCTATGGAAAATTGTCCCTTGTTTGGGCTGGATGCAAAGCCCCCTGGAGGCCGCTCTAGCCACTAGAAATGCTGATGAACTGTGGCATAGCTCTCTTGCTCACACTGATTGCTGT
Source organism: Apteryx rowi (assembly GCF_003343035.1). Lineage (NCBI taxonomy): Eukaryota > Metazoa > Chordata > Aves > Apterygiformes > Apterygidae > Apteryx > Apteryx rowi. Next base: position 107,740 of record NW_020450684.1, on the reverse strand, counting down.
TTGCATCCCAAGACCATGATGAGATACCATATCCCTTTTAAAGGATGGAATTCCTCTAACTTCAGCCTTGTGAGTTAATTATCTAGGCTCTTTACTCCCTAAGGGATGGGCATCCCCAGAAGTTAGTTCATTCCATCTTGCATAGATGTCTAAGGTAACTTCCTTCTATAGGACTTTTATTTTTCCAGAGGTTATAACTGGAGTCTAGCTGACTAGCACAGTTATATACATTTTGGTAATTTTTTTTTTTTTGTCAGCTAGAAAGAGATATGATGAATGCTGTACAACTTTGGTGGCTTCTCTGAGTGGTTTCTCTTTGGCCTTGCAGATCATAGGTCTCCTTACATTCCATATTCACAAAGGAGTATGGATTTTAAAACTGGTTCTTTCATCTCCAGCTAACCATAGACTTGTGTAATGTGTGCCTGGATTTTCATCTTGGGCAATGCAAAAAAGTCAGTGGACTGATGCCAGCTACTCGCGTTGAAGTTCTAGGCCTACTTGAAACTCAAAGGAGGCCATTAAAATATGTGAAGTGTAACTGAGATTGTATACAGAAGTGTGCACATCTAGTTTGTGCTCAGGATTGTTTGTCTAGAGAATCTTTTCCGCAGCGCAAAGCCCTGTGTGCATTGATATATGTACAACTTAGACAACTGGGAACATGACACAAAGGTGTACTGAGCTGGCACTTCAGATATATCACTGGATAGCAGTACTAAGCCATAGCATTGACTTAGTAAAACATAGTGGGCCACTTGTGTGGAGTCCCTGCAGTATGCAGTCTGGAACAAAGCGGTGGCTGCTCTTAGCTTCAAATCTGACCCTACCTGATGGTGTTCAGCTCCACTAAAACATTTAGCCCATGCAAAGGTGGTATCTATGACTTAATCTTCTGCACGCCTCCCTGAAGTAAATGTTTGCCCATGATGTTTTAGGGATGATCTACATGGCACAGCACAAAGATTTGAAGAAACGYTTGGGCTAACTTGTGCACTAGAAGCATTATAGCCATTTTAGTATAACACTCTCCCTGGACCAAATACGACTTTGAAGAGGTATCTATAATGATGACTGTCCCCCATCTTTTTCTCAAAGAACAAGGAGTAGAGCTTATTAGGAGTTTTTCGGTGAAATGAAATTTTGCTAGAAATGGCAGGTTTGTCTTTCCAACAGGGAGTATTTCAGGAATGCTTCAACCTGAAGGATTTCTAGTGAAACAAAGGGAGAAGGGCTGGAGTAACCTATCCCATGGACTGCTCATGGGCCAAGTTTTCCAGGGGCTTTCATGATTGCTGGTAACTAGTTTCCTTGGCTGTGGGATCTCATTAATTGGATTCATCCTATCTACCTGTGCCCCTCTAATGTTTGGAAACTAACCTAAACTAATTGTCTAAAGCACCTCTGTAGTCAGTGGAAACAGCTCTTCTCGGTGTGCTTTGTCTCATGCATCTAGGGATGGGATGCATCAACTTCTGTCTGTATCTGACTCCTTGTATTAAATACCATAGGAATCTGGCTAGTGTACACTGGACAGCTAACTTTTGGGTCCTTAAAGAAAGACACAAATCCCTAACCATGTGCCCAAATACTATTTAGGGGGGATGGAGAATAGGGTGCTGGGAAATGGGGCAACACTGGGGGAAGGATGAATGTCAGTTTTCCATGGCCAGAAACTTGTCCATGTCTGCAGTTGAGTAGGTGCCCAGCTTGCTTAAGAGCTGACTACAAGAGGGGTGTGTGTGTGTGTGTGTGTGTGTGTGTTTTTGTTTTTGTTTTGTTTTGTTTTTAATATATTGTAACAACAACTTTATTGGACATCAGACTTGCAGACATACAATGGATGGTGTCATCCCTATAAGCCACTAGATGGTGATCTTTATATGCGTTAGCCACATGCCCAGGTAGATGAAGACACCACTCTTCCTATAAAACTTTTCTCTTTCAAAAAGAGACCTCAGTGCACTTCCAGTAAAGGCAGTGAATGTGGGCCCACTTGGTTGAAACTGAAAGGCTTGGCACTTATTGTCAGAATAGACTTGTCATTTGAGGAGTAACATTTCCTTTGGTCAAGGTTTGAATGGAGAGGAGACTGGTGATCCATTCCTGTCCTTCATCTGCACGCCTGGCTCTGCCTGTTTGGGGTGGCAGGATCACTTAAAGTGTGGTGGCACTTGTTTGCTCAGCCCAGCCATCTAGGCTCCTCTGCAGGGTTTGGATACAATTGGAGGCAAATACAGTGGTTGTGGTCTTACAGATTCAACACCTGGAGTTTTAATGCACTCGGGTCTCTGTTTTAACTCGACTACGTAGTTACCCTCAGGAGACAGACATGTAGCACTGAGTTTGTTTTAATCAAAAGGTAACCATGGCAATATTTGTATTGGAAACTCCACAACAGGGGTGCCCCCATGCTGACTTTTGTACTTGGATGTGAGGTATTGTACATATCTTGGACAGGTTCTGACGTGGCCTTTTGGATCATAGAACCACAGAATAATATAGGTTGGAAAGGACCTCTGGAGGTCATCTGGTCCAACCCCACTCAAGCAGGGCCAAATTTGATCGGGTTTCTTAGGGCCTTGTCCAGTCTAATTTTGAGCCTCTCCAAGGATGGAGATTCCACAGTTTCTCTGAACAACTTCTTCCAGTGTTGGCCTATCCTTAAATGTCATCTTTTTTTTTTCTTCTTTTTCCCCTAATATCTAACCAGAATTTTCCCTGTAGCAACTTTTGTCATTCAAGCACAAAATTACCCAGAAGTAATCAGTGCATAATCGGTAAAGAAGCTATGATGGAAACTTGGAATGATACCTCATTAATTAGATTTCAGTACTACCAGTCGCTTAGTCCTATTAGAAATGCTAAAATATTGGACTTCACAAATGGGATGCCAAGGATCTCATCCATTATCACCTTGCACCCAGAAGGGTTATTTGTAGCAGTTGAAACTTTATCAGGTAGCAGAGTTTAGATGCCCATTTTGCCTCTGTATCCATGACACAAGGTGGAATAAGTCGTCCTTGGACAAGCTGCTAGATCAGTTGAATCCATACCAAACCTTCAAGGAGGCTTGCGGGGGAAAAAAAAAATGGAGGGACACTTTGTAAATGCTATTTTCTTACAATTATTGGTGATGTTTGCTTTGCTTAGTTCTAAAGTACAGCATGAACTGATCCTCTTATGATCCACCTTCTCTCCCAAAACTGGCGATGGAAAGTGAAAGGTTAACTGCCAGGCCGAGAAGGGCTGTGTCCCTAATCTTGATGCAGAGGAGGCCAGTGAGGCTGGCCGAAAAGTCAGTCTGGGAGGCCACTGAAACTATGGGAAAGCTGTCAAAGCCTCTCACATGCATGCTCTTGAACCATTTCTGTACTACAAAAACAGATGAGACAGGCAGTGGTTCAAGGTACAAAACATGCTGCCACTCTGACTCCTAAGAGAGTCCAAAGGTGAGGCTCAAGCTCCTCATAGATGTGTGTCTGGGGTTTATGCAGTGGGGAAGAATGGTTTGGTGGGGAAAACGCCAATTGCTGCATTTGCTAGACAAGCTGTATTGAGTTTGCCTTAGTACTGCCTGTTGAAATGGGTGTTATTTCAGTACAGGAACTACCTGTTCCTGGGTAGGGAAACGGCACCATGGACAATTGGACTCTGCTTGGCCGAAGCCCCTGATCATTACTTTAATTCAGATGAACAGCACACTAAGTATAAGTACTCCAAGTTTACGGCACTTAACTGACCTGTCAAGTACCACCAAGTGTGCTGAAGTTCGGCCAGAAATATAGCTGTATTGCTGCTCTCCCTTGTGAGGCTGACAGTACTAGCTCTTCAGGATTTGCAGCTGTTGCTTTAAGGTTTGCATTGTTTTTGTGAGGAGAGGGCGATCCTTGGAGCACTTTAAAGGACACATCAACCTGCATGATGCCTGACTTCTCCTGGTGTGCAAGGTAGCAGAAAGCTGGATGGGTAACCCGAAGAACAGGATGGCCTGGTCCTTTTAAGGTACGCTCTCTCTCCAGAAACCTTCCAAATGAGTTTCTTGTGAGGTCCACATGTAGACATCTATAAAGAAGAGCCTGTTAGCCTTTCCCAGGAGGACGGGTGTTCCAAAAAGCTTGCTTCTCCCTCCCCCTTCCCCACGCGAAGATGACTAACTTCATTCCACTGAGATCACGGTCAGCGTGACCAGAGAAGATCTAATATAGCCAGACCTATTCTGGAAGGTGAGAATTGAGCCTTAGCCAATGTCCAGGACCAGTGTGTGAGAGGCAGGCTTACATGCACTTGTATAGGCTCAGGCTTTGGACCAAACCACATCTAGTTTGTGCCTGGTGCTGTAAACACAAAACACTTGGAGGTCCAGAGCACCACCCAGTTGTGACTCTGTGTTTTTTTTCCCATACTATCAAACCAAAGCACCTGAGAAAGGCATCAGCTTTACATGGAGCTGCCACATGCTGAGATGGGATGTGATTCCCAGAGCCAACTGAAAGAGGAGTGTAGGCAACCTACTGCAATGCACCAGCCCAGAGTACCAGTCACTAGATTTCAGTCTTGACTTGCCTGCTACTGTCTTGTTCCTTTTGGTTTTGAGGATGCCAGAAAGTGACAAGATTGGGACTGTTGTTTCTGGAGCCTGTGCGTGGGTTTTTTTTTTTGTTTTTTTTTGTTTTTTTTTTTTCTCTTATCGTTCTTGAGAGAGGTAAACAACTATGTTTTACCAGCTTGCTTAAAAATGCACATAGTTGTACTTGCACTGTGGACAAGGACCATGACCCTTGAAGCGTCACCCTGTGATCTGCTCTGCTCCGTTGTGGACTCCCAGAGGTGGCTACTGAAGCCTTTGCTTGCGATATCCCTTCCTTCCCTTGCTCCCGCTTTGCTTCTCGCTCTCCAAGAGACACACACACACACACACGCACGCACGCACACACAGTGTGTCTCCACACACACCCCTCTCTTTTTCTTTCCTTTTTGGCTTCCTCTCGCTGTATTGTTTTAAGTTGGTGGCTGGGCCGGTCGCCAGTTTAAATTTCATCTGCCTCTCTTCTCCTCCTCCTCCTCTCCCCCCTTCTCTCCCCCTCCGTCCCCAGAAGTGATACTGTTTACTTTCTCCGCTGCTTTCTCGGTGTCTTTGTAGGCGCTGCAAGGGATATAATCGCCAGCTGCGGAGAGCTTTCTGAAACTCGAACTTACTCCTCAGTGCCCCAGGGTGGGCAACCTCACCGTTAAAAATAAATAAATAAATGCAACAATAGTGTCTTTAAAGACAAAAAAACCCGCATTTTTCACATCTCAGGCAGAATTTCGAACGATCGTGCTTGTTTTCCTCCCTCCTTTCTCATGTGCAATTGTGGGTGATTTTATATATAGACAGATATGTATCTGGGGGAAAAAGATCAAAAATGACCCCTCCCCCCCCCCCCCCCCCCTCTTTTTTTTTTTTTTTTTTTTTTTTTTTGTTTTTTTTTTTCTCTTATCGTTCT
>NW_020450684.1:0-102220 GCF_003343035.1 Apteryx rowi | reverse complement strand
GGAAGTGTTGGACTCCAAAGGGCACATTGTCTGCCGGACAAAGCCTCCGCCACGCTAAGGCGAGGAGAGATTAGAGGATAAAAGTGTTTGCCAGCATCTCCTCTTCCTTTTCTTCTTCTTCCTTTGTGTGTGTGTGTGTGTGTGTGTGTCTCCCTTTTTGGGGAGGAGGTGAAAGGGAGGTCGCACCGTGCCCGCAGCCCCCTGCCCTTTGCCCCCCGCAAGCTGGGGGGGAGCCTTTGAAGTCGCTGAGCGCCCACCAAAACAGCAAAGCAGCCGCGCCGCCGGCTGCTCCCTCCCCTCGTCCCTGCCGCCAGCTGCTTAATGGAAGGTGACAGCGCGGAGGCAGCGAGCCGGGGGCTTGGCGCAGCACGCCTCCGCCCCAACCCTGGCGTGTGCTTCCTTGGCACTGCAAAAAGCCCACACACCTGGCAGTGCGGGGAGGGGGGATGACGGAGGGTGCACAGGAGCCCACGCCCCTCCTGCCCCTTGCTCCTAGTGGCACGAGGCTCTGGCGCGGGGCCCCGCTGGGCAGCCCCCCTGCCTGGGGTGAAGGCAGAGGTGTTGGGCTGAGGTGACCTCCCAGCCCATGGCAGCCACCAAGACGGCTGGGGAAGAGGGGGCAGACCATCCCTGGGGCCTCGCTGGCCCCAGCATGGCTCCTGCTGGGAGGTCTTGGGACAACATGGGCAGCACCGGTGTAGGGAGCCTTCCGCCTCCACACCTTTTGCTGTTGTGGTTAACACCGGTGCTCCATGAGAAAGGTGCTCTGCAAACACCGGTGCTCTGCAAAAGAGATGGGGAAAATGCTTGCATCTCCTTCCCTTAAAATTTGGACCATCTTTAAAAGTAACCCCAAAACAAGCCGATGTTTGAAATTGCCATTTATTGCTACGTGTGGCAGTAGCTAGGCCCCCCCCACCTCCCCCCGAGCAGGTAGGATGTTAGCATTGAATGAGAGGTGGGCTTTTTCACTCTAGTACCTAGATCATGGTACTTATTTGGTTTCTCTTGTTGTCTTGGGGGATCTGCATCTTAACTACTGGCAAGCATAGCCTGTAGCATTTCAGATGCCCTCAAAAGCCGATTGTCCTTATTTTTGGTGTGTTCCTGCTCTCCGTGCTGGACAGCCGGTTGTCCTCAGTTATGCGACAGAGAGCAGGGGTGGACAGAGCCTGGCCAGAGGCGCCRTGAATCTGTCACCCGCAGGATGTGGAGGCACCTTCTGACATTGTTCACCGTTAACCTCCGTCTTCCTTCCAGCTTATTTGTGCCTGTGTAAGATGGCAGGCTATTGCTTTGGCAGATTGCTGCTTGCTTTTTTTGTTCGCAATCCAACAACTCTTTCCTCTTGGCATATCGCTTGAATTTTATGCTACCCCCACTTGCATCGCACAGCATTTCTGCACTGAGCTGCTTGTGAGCCCTAGGTCACCCAAAAGCCTCATCCGATAGCAAGGAAACTGTGACTCACTGTTAAACTCTGTTACTTCATGCGTAGTGAAACATTCTGATTTACCAAAGCAGCCCCCCAACCCTGAAAAAGCCCAACTCTGAGCCTCAGAAAGCCAGTCTGGGTGTTAGATGGGAAGGATGGCTGCTTTATATTTAGCTAACTTAGGTAGATTTGCACTGCCTTCAAGCAAGCACAGTCAAGAGCTGTGTGTGGGTTCAGTGGTTTCTGCTGTCTGTTTCCTGTATTTAGTACAGTTTTTACACTTGGATGCTGGGCAGGAAATCCCAGCCCAAATGAAGTCAAACTGAGATTTGTCATTGACTTAGTGGAAGCTGGGACTTCGCGCCTTATCTACAATGGCAGCATTCATAGATTCATATAGAATAAAACTCCTCTGGCTCTCATTTTTCCTACACTTCTGAATGCCCAGATAAGCTCTGTGGGTTCCAGCTGGCATTTCTGATCTCATGCTTCTGAGGCCTGATAAGATGTTACAATGTCCAATGTACAAAATCCTGTTCGGCAGTTGTACCTCTGCTGTTTCTGTGCGTTTTTATGCTTGCAGAGAATGTGGCTTTCCTGGCTGATAACCTGTCAAGAACACAATGGTTAACTATGGCTAAATAATGAATATGCTGCATGGCAATGGCAACTGGTCCTCAATGCATCCAAAGCTGAAATTGTTCTTTTGTAATTTGGAATTCAGCCTTGACTGTTCCAACCGTTCATATGGATTAGTCTTCACCTTTAAGTCTTTCGGATCTCAGTAAAATCTTCTTCTTGTTCCCAGTTATCGCACATTCTATGAAAGATCTGATTTTATCATCTGGCCTATCTGAGCTTTTACTTTTTCCCAGTTGAGAACAGGACTCTATTTTATGTTCATGACTAGCTATGGACAAAGCTAATTCTCCTTCTTCCGGCTTTTTAATGTGTGCTAGATCTCATCAAAGTCCTAAAAATAGTTCTGCTATGTGCTCAGTGGAGAATGGACAAAGCAGTTTCATAGCAGTGTTTGCCATGGCTCTTCCATTCCAGCATACAAGGTAGCATCAGGTTCCCTGTCTCATATTTTCTTGTTTCCCCCCCCTTCTGGCATACACTGTGCTTGACATACAGAGCAACTTTCAGGGATGCTGTCACTGAGCGATATTCTCCATTTAATGTAGGAGCCTAAGTCAGGTTGCCTAAACTCTGAATGTGGACAGGAAAGAGGGGAAGACACTTCTGGTGGATGGTCTGGACCATGTAAGTAGAGCAGAAGCTAGGTTCTCACCATCTGGGCTCTGAATTGTGCAAAAAATTGTCTGTCTGTATGGAATTTGCAGAGATTGTCAGTTTCTAATTTGGACATCTCAGCTAGGTCCGCATGGGGAAATAGTGCAAGGGCCCCCTGAGTGATTATGTGAATATCTGCTAGAGTAAGACTCTGCTCACAGTGTCCTCGGACTCTTCTTTGAAGGAACTTCTCTGGCAATGACTTCTTACTACTTTATTCTTCATCTCACAGTCCAGCTTGAGGTTGGACCTGATTTGGCAAATTCATGGAGGGAGACAGAAAAGACGGGGAACTCTTTTCCATCTCCTCTTGAAGCCTGATTCTCCTTGTATAGGTTGAAGGATATTGTTTTCTTAAGCACATTACTGCTGTAGTTTCTGTAAGTGCCCACCTGCTGCAGCATTGCTGGGAGCCTGTACCTCTGTGGGGAGACACAGCTGCAAGCTGTGCTGGTCCCTGCTCTGAGTTCATCCTTGTATTTTGACTGTATGCCTTGGAGAGTGTGTTTCACTGAATGTGCTTTAGTATTTTACCTGCATGCCAACCCCTGTCTTTGAGGAGGGCAGTTAGCACTGGCCCTCAGATGGTCCTGCCATTATAAAGTCAAGTCCATCCATCTCTTGCAGTAACTTGGCTTGAGCCTGACTTGGAGTTACAGCACAAATTCCTGGCTTCCTAAAAAATCTGTGTTGAGTGTTCACACTGCTATGACCTGAGGTTTGTGACCTAGGGCACAAAGCATGAAATGGAACTGAATAGCCACATTTTGCTCTATGTCCAGAATTTGAAAGCTTCTCCGTACTTGGCTCTGTCACTGATTTTGCTGGGTGCTCTTAGATGAGTCACTTCACCTTTCCTTGTCTCTGTGTGTGTGTCTGCAGTATAGAACAATGTTGTATTCTTTGTGAAGTCCTCTGTGGACTTCAGGAATGAAAGAATTTCCCCCCTTCAGGAGTTTTCTTTAATATTAGTTTTGCCTCGCGTTTCTGAACGGAAGGTGAGCACTCCTGTGAGTGAGCTAAGTCCATGTAGAGAAAATGGACCTTCTCCGGCATGGCTGGAAGCATTTTCAAGTGGTTCTGCTTAGCAGTTTGTGGCCTCCTCAATGCTCTCCCTGCATGGCTGTCTTGGCCACCAGTGCCTCAAGCCTTAGCACCTCTCTCTGTTCCAGTCCACATGGTTTCATGAAACACCTCCATTTGCTGCCAGTTTTCTACCCAGGTATTTAGGCAGCTGTGCTTGTTCCCTTTTTGTTAAGTGCTGATTTCTTCTTGGTAGCAAATAAATGGAAGTGCTGTAGAAGACCTGTCTTTATTTTTTTTGACCTAGCACTCAGTTACAGGCTATTCATTGCAACTAAAAACCCCAAACCATCCCACTGATGGGAAGTGGTCAGTATCTCCTGATTCCAAAAGACTATGATAGCCTTTCTCTTTACTGATATGCATGAAGCTTTTAGGAGATGAAAGACAAGCACCAAAGTCTCCTGTGTTCTTCTTTTTAGTCCTTTCAGACACCTCTTCTAGTGCTCTAAGGATGGTAAAATGCCCTGCAAAATGTTCTGAGATCATCTAAAAGCATCCAGGCCACATGGTTGGGCAGATCTGATGCTGAGCTATGATGCAAAGACATTTTGTCATGATATTTTAGCAGATGTTTCGCAGCTGCTTCTCACTTTATCATTTTAATGCTTATGGTGTCATGAGAACATAATGAATACAACAATATTGTCAACGTATACTATGAATACAAGAACCTTCAAACACCAGAAGCTTTATCTCAGTGGGCAAACATGGCCCCAATTAAAGAAACATCTGGTTGTCTGTTCGTCTCTTTGTCTGCCCTACCTGATCCTCCATCTTCAGGGTAGAGACTGTTCCGTGTAAGTCTCAGTGTGACTGTCATTATGCTACAGTGTAATTTGTTTTCCTCTAAGTTTGCAACTGGAATCCTAAGCTGGAAAAGCAGATTTATCTCTGCCTTAGGTTTTCTGCTATGAGTGACATTGARATCAGTCTCTAGCCTTTAAGAAACAGAATTACTAACCACCAGAACTCTCTCTCTCCCTTCCTTTTGCTATCTGTATCACCGTTATAAGGGTTTGTTGGTAGACAACAGGGGCTTGTAACCCTGCAGAGGGATAGCTTGTATTTCAGTCTATAGTACTGCAATTCTTGTGCACCAGATAAAAGGCGCGAGCCCCAGGAGCCACTGGACCGAGCACAGTTTGGGAAGAAGCATTGTCTGCACTCTTCTCAATGTCCCTGCATTTAAAGGGCAGGTTGATTTCTCCTGCTCAGCATCTATCAACATGTTATGTGGTCAACCCATTCTTTTCTCTAGGTGGATTTTCATTTTAGGGTTTCACTGAGAGGAGCTTTGGTTGCACAGACGAAACAATGGGTTCAGCACTCCGTGCCCCTCCTGATATGCTCTTCATCCGTGTTATCAGACACTAAGCTTTAACTCCCTTTCTAGGAGTGACCTAAGCAGGCCAGAGCCGTGTTGTTACGCACAGTCTCAAACAAGCCATCAAGGATTATTCCTGGAGTGATTAGGGACAAGTTCTAACAAGCCTTCATAATAATGCAGACTATTTAAAGCTTCTGAGGGCTGGGATCATATGGCAAAGGGCAGGGTATATGAAAACAGGGTAATTTCTGATGCTGTGAACATGCTAAAATGGGAGGTGGGGAATGTGTCTGTGGGGGGAGGTGATTGGAAGGAGGAGAACATTATAATAATAGTTAGCATTTATATAATGTTTTACATATTTAAAATACTGCACAAACACTGACCAGGGAGAAACTGGAATACACTGCATGATACCCAAAGGAGACTTTTTTTCCCCTCCCCCTCTTCTCTGAGCTGGTCTCTGCACAGTGCCCCATGAACACTGAATGGGGGAACGTCTAGCTGCTCAGTCATTCCTCTGTTGCAAGAAGATGCTGGAAATGATCAGCCTGCACTACAGTATTGATCTAGGGTAACAAGTAGCTCTAGTAAGGGGAGGAGCAGCATGGCTTGCCTGGCATATGAATGGGTATCACTTATTGCACCAGGGCCAGAGGAATGCAGAAAGACATGGGCATGGCTGTGGTGAGTAGAGTATCCCCTGGGGAACAGTGGGGAGATCTGACTCTGTCATGCCTTTTTTTGTGCCCCTATCAAGCTATGAGAGTGTTAAGGTGCCATGTAAGCCTCCTTGAAGTGACTGAATATTGCCCTTGGCTCACTGTTAGTTTGGCAAAGCATGAACAAATCAGTGCCCTATCAGCAGCTATGAATTCTCTCCCCATGTGGTCAAGGGCAGCTTGGAAAGGTCCGAAGTTAGATGGGGGAAACACGCTTCCCCATGGCTGTGACGTGATGAGGCGAGGACAACTGGAAGTCCAACCACTACCGGTAACAGGCTTATAAAAGAGCAGTAAGTTTGTTATCTGGTCCTTGGATACTCTAGATTAGGAGATGTATGTCCTCTAGCAGAAGCCTGTCCTCCCTGAAGTGCTGGAGAACATCCATAGTGATGCTACCACAACAGCAGGAAATCATGGCAGCTACAGAAGGCCTTGCTTGTTCTTATCTTCTTAGTGTTAACTCTGGGTTTCTGAGAGGTCTTGGTGCTGTCTGTCATCCTTTAGATTGGTGGAAATCTTTTCTCTTTTGGTTGAGAGACCCCTCTGGGTGCTCACTTCTGAGGAAGTGGGAAGTGAGTGCATTCTCTTCAGAAGTGAGCAGGACTCACGTTTGATGGATGGCTAAAATAAATGGCGGGTGAGATGGGATGAAGATGGAATCATTTTTTTTCTGGCTTCTTTGAGCTTAAAACTGAAAGGAATTTTTTCAGGTTGAATGAAACATTTGGGGTTTTGGAGTAGATTAAAAAAAAAAAAAACCTTAAATCTCAAAACAAAATTGCATTTCAAAATGAAAATTAAGGTTTCTCCTAACAAAACAAAATGGCTTGATTTTTGCACTCCCCGGTTATCTTTTATCAGAAAGAATCAAGTCACCAAAAGCAGTGGGATTGTGATGATTGTTTTGATCCACTCAAAAAAAAAWAATAATAATTGCTCAGTGAAAATGTTTCTCTGAAACAGTTCTTCTAGCTCTCATTCTGGATGTCTCTCTCAAGTGCATTGCTTTCTCTTCATGCAGAATGCATGACTGGGCTCATGGTACACCCTGCTTCCAAGGTCCTTCTTTTATTTTTGGTTTTCTTAAAGAATTAACAACAGTTCAAAGAAAGATTTCTGGAAATCTGTTCAGCACATTCTCAGTCCCACTTCCTCCTAAGAGGAGGAGATGACATCTACTTAATCTTCTCTTTGCTGCAGCTCCCATTGCTGGTGTGCCTCCAGAGTGGCACTGACTGGACTGTGTGTGAGCTGCTCGGGTTTCTGATGGTTTCTGACCACTGTTGGAGGTTCCCCTATCTCACATATCTGGCTTTACAATATATCTTGCTTGCTCTTCCAGAGTGATTGCCAAGTGCTCTTTTATGTGATGTTTTCTTTTATGATTTGGGCTCTTCCGTAGCATTTTGCCATCTATGCTGACTCTTAAATCTGAAATACTTTTTTTCTTTCTAATGGGGAAGGTCTATCTTGATTTCTGAGAACTTCCTGGGATATTTCTCCTTGTGGTCTTAAAGTGCCATGCAGAATATTTCTTCTGTTTTCCTGGCTTGTATCAAAATGGACTATGCGCTGTCCATTCTCTAGTACTGTCATCGGCTGGTGCTGGAAATGGGGAGAACCTACCTGTGCCTTGAGTATCTCTTTGTGCCAGTGCACTTAGCTATTATATACATGAACTGAATATTTGTGGGCTACCTTTTCCTGCCTTGTCCTGTGTGCGCCATTGTTCAGTGCCCTCCGTTATAGTTTGGAAACCTCACAAGAAGCACTTTTGTCTTATAGACAGACTTGGCCAGGTTGCAAATGTCAACTCAAGGAGTCAAAGTGAGTCACTGCACACACGTATCTAGAGAGCATTTTCCATGCAACGTGATGAAATCATTGACAGCCATGTTATGTAACTGTTGGTCATGAATCACTAGGATTACTGGTTGAGGAAGGCTCAGGCTGTGAAACCAACTCATGTAATTATCTATAATGACATGAATATAGAACAAATTAATAATGGGAACTGACATATTTTTTCCATTTGCTTTGCCCCAGTTGGCCCATCGGGCAGCCTAATGTTTTGTTCATGCTGTTGGCAGGCTCCTTTATCTGCTGCCTTTGTGGGGGAAGTGGGCTAGACTCTGCTGTGGAAAGGAGATGCTAATGAAACTGGCTAAGGCCAGGTAAATAACGTGCAGCAGGATTTCCTAGTGTCTCATTCTGCTCCCTCTCTCCCCCTCGCTCTTCCATGTTTCTTCCTTTTTCAACATCAATTTCTTAATCCTTATTCTTCTCTCTGCTTTGTGCCCCCTTCCTTTCATCCTCCCCTTGCTCCCCTACTTTTCCTCCTGTCTCCTCTCCCCTTTCTTCCGCACAAAAAATAGGCGTGCTAGATTTGCCAGCCAAAATTCTTTACTTTTTTCTGTAAATGTTTTGATAGACTCATGAAACAACATTAATTTATTAGCATTTTTTTCATTCAATGGCCAATGTATTCTTCTTATGTTTACTTCTGGGAAATTTTTCTTAGTGTTTTTTAGTTCCTTAGCTTTTGTTAGTGTTTCTTCTTGCCAATATTTTGCTGCTGAGTGCTGCCTGGTCTTACTATGAATGCTTTTGTATGAGGCAAAGAGAACTCATATTTCTGGGAGATTCATTCCTTCGGTATGTGCTTTGGGCAAAACGCTGTCCCCATGAACGCCAAAGGCAAGAATTCTCATTGATTTCTGTGAGGAGTAGGACTGGGCCTTGCTTTTGYATCCACAAAGAATTACTTTAGCCTGTGTGTGTTCTCTAAGGAAGAGCTGGCTTGGGCAACAGCGGGTGAGATTAGACTTGTGTGTGCTGTCTCCATAGGACAGCACTTAGCCGAGATACAGAACAGATTCAACTCACTCACAGTGCTGAAAAGTACCAGAGTCACAAACTTGAGTCCCCACTTCCCTTTCAATAAATCTGTGAAATGTCTCRAATTTCAGAGTGGTATCACAGCTGTATCAGTAATGCCAGCCTCAGCAGCATTCAAAAGTCATCAGTCAAGGCTCAATAAACCATGACAATGGATTAAAAATCACGAGGCTTAAATACATACTGAGTTCTTTATTGCTGCCACCTCATCTGTGAGCCTGTAACTACATTCAGATGTTGTCTTCAAGTCTTTCTGTGCAAGCACAAGGGCTATAAAACACCTTTATTAATAACAAACTATACATTTCATGGAATTACCTCCTTCCAGGACCTGAAGCATGAGATATGCATTGACTGTCACGACAGTAGTGATAAAATTAAGAGAGCTGTCAGTGCTGTGGGCTTCCACAGAGGCTGAAGTAGAAGGTTCTTCTGTTGCTGTAGGATCCTTTTCACTTTGGTCTCTTGCGTGTAAAGTCCTGAAGAATCCAACAAAAGCACGACTTACACTCCAGCTGTGACAGAGCATCCAGTTAGCAAAAGCTGCTGCAAAAGCCAGTAACTTGGGCAAACTGGGGTGCTGGTGAGGGACGCTCTACAAAAGTGTCAGAAGTACAAGCTGAGGGTATTGCTCCTGGGGCAGGTGCCGTATGCTGGGGAGTTCTGGTAATGGGAAGTTGCAGTCGTGTGTTGCAGAGACTGATGGCTCCTCAGAGATCTTGCATTAAAATTCTTCCCAGAAAGCCAGATAGTGCGGGGTGTCCAGCATGCCAAGTCACTGAACTACATCTTTCAATTTTAAGACATGAATGAAAATATTTTGTTCTTTTAAAGCTTCTTTATTTTTCCCCTCACCTTCTCATCTGTTTTTATTCTATGTTTTGCCATGAAAAGGGAGGCAACAGAGGAAGAGTGAAGAAAAACAAAGCTGGAAAACAGTTTCTTGTTTTCTGTTTTTTACTGAAAAATTAGAAAAATTTGAGGGAGGGGGAGAAGAAAATGCTCATAAATTAATTTTGTTTTGAAGAAAACCACTGTTCATTAAAAAAAAAAATTGTTTTGACCAATTCTGTTCTTGTTTGAGCAATTCCACGCATGGAGAAAGAAGGCTGGTTTCAGAATTCAAGTTCTGGATCCATGGTTTGGCTCAACGCCTTCTTTCTAAATATGAATGTAGGTAAACATATATGAGCTAGAACAGTCATGGCAGAATAATGAGGCTATTTATTTGGAATAGCCCTTTTCCCCCCACCTACTTATGATGTGTTTAGCTTTCAATGACTAACTGGAATGATGATTAAGACCTCTGTCTGGACAGCAGCCGCTTGTCTTCACGGCTCATCTAACTTCCATCTCCACCGTAAATAGTTAGCTATATACAGTTTACCACATTTCTTCGAAGAAGGTTTTTGGACAGTCTTAACCTGGTTTTCCAGGAATCTCCTCTCCCTCTTACTTGGAAGGCATTATTGAGTGTAATGCCTTTCTCTTTCCATCCTTGTAAAACATCCCAAGGGTCCAGATGAAAGACTAGGCCCAATGATTCAACGCTGAACGTAAGCGCATTCAGTAACATCAAAGGGGGGGCCGGGGGGGAAGGGTGTTTATGACCAGGAAACTGTTGAACAGTGGGGCCTCCTTCATGTGCCTCTAGTTGTGGTCTCTCTTCCTATATCACTTTCGTTTGGAGATAAAGGACAAAGCCTGATGCACATGAGCCTGGGCTTTTGATGTAGTGCCAGTGTGTTGGGCTGCTATTCAGGAGACCCACATTGAGGGTCTGAGGAGAAATAGGAGCTGAAGCACATGTGGCTCATGGGAATATCTGTATGTGATCAAGCAGGTCAGATGAGCATCTTCTTTTGAAGCCCTCAAATAATTGTCCTCTCCTCAACTAATAATGCTTTTCTTTCTGTCCCAGTGGGGTGCACTGTGCCATTTTTCAACAATGCATGTATTTTTTTTTTCCCCATTGAAATACTACGGGGTTTCATTTTTTTTTTTTTAATTAAAAACTGAATGTTTTTGAAAATTTCTTTTTCCCACATGAACATTTCTGTTGACTTGCAAAATCCTTTTTCTGTTAAAAGTGTCAGTAGTAGATTTTTAACCCATTCTAAGAAGCTTCCTCCTGTTAACAATGGCTAACCTTCTAAAATCCCATAGGAACTTTGTCCCCCTTTCCTTTGCTGAAAAATGGTGAATTCATGAAATTGTTTTTTGTCCACTCTTCTCCCTTAGCATTCTCTTTGAGTTTCCATAATTTTTTCACATCCCTGCAAAGCCCTGAACTTTGGTAAGAATGATATTTCTGAACCAGAAAAGCAACAGAAATTATACATACTGTTTGGCCTGGATTAAAGAGGTGATTTAAGCCAAGCCTAATCCATAAGGAAAAGTTCAATATAACTAAAGGCTGTCATGCTCATGTAGCTTTTTCAAGCCATCATATATAATTTAATAGCTTTGTAAGTAAGTCCAATGTACCATTCTGCAAGAACTTCCGAAAGGATCTCATTTGCTAATAAATGCCAAATAGTTCTTACTGACCCCCTTTGGTTTCTTCTCTATTAGATTTTATTATAGGACTTTTTACATAATGGGAGAACACAAACAGGAGACTTGGAGCCACAGTTTCAGAGCTCTTTGTTCTGGGGTTGGGAAATCAGTTTCCAGATGTGGACCATGTTGGCAGTTTTTTCTTTCTTTCTTTTTTTTCTTCCCTCCCCATTTGTGTGTGTGTGTATGTCTTTCTCTGTTGGCCAGGAGTGAGAGAGGGAAATTAAGATGATGAATGAAATCATGAAAATAATAAAATAACAATGGTCAAAATCCCCTTTGTTCATGAGTCATGACTCAGCTGAGGGCAGCAGCAGGAGCACTGCTGTGAGTCTGCTCTGATGTCAACAGCAGGCATCACTATAGGGACGCATTTAGGTACTTTTGGTGGAAGAGATGGGGTCTGGGGGATGCATGGAGCAATTTGCTAAGAAGTTAGAAGGATTCTTAGGTCCGTATTCTCTCCCACGCTCCAATTTCTTTGCGCTGCTCTGGAAAGACAACAGATCTCCCCAGCTGAGGATTTTCCCAGCATGGGGTAGTCCACAGATGGCAAAGCTGGCTTCTAAATTAACTTCCCACAGCACAGGGTGTGGAGGGGGTGGGCCGTCACCAGCTGATGGGGAAGAGAGCTGCTCTGAAAATGACTCCAAAAACCAGAGAGCTGGATGGACCCTTCTCACTTCAATGGTGCTCCGGCTACTGGGTGAATGCTCTAGGTGTTCATGTGAGTCAGCCTGTCTCCCTTCTTCCTCCTGCTTTTATCCTTTTCAAGGGAAAATTCAAAGTCTGCAGTACCACACAGAAGTGGCATTGTGTCCCTGCCCATTGCAATCCACGTGATCAGCTTCTGAAAGGGACCTCCAATCTGGCTGTTAAAGAAAGACCCAGGCCTGGAGATGTCTGCAGGACAGAACTTGAGCCTTTTGCCAGGGTTGCATGAATGAGAACAGTAGGATTAAGATGTATTAATGCTGTACGTGCTGTTGTGTCTATCAAGGCAATCTAGTTCTAGTCAGTGCCATCATTCCCATTGTTTTGCAGACATCCGTTTCATTCCAGCATAGGGAAGGACACCAAATTTTATCTAACAAGAAAGACATTAGTGAGGCTTTAGCCAAAGATCTCTAGGAGTGAGTTCTGAGTGAACTGAAAGAGAGGTCTTATGTATAATGGGGAGAGGATGAATTGCTGTGTGGCTATAATCTTTCTGTGTATAGGCACTTCCTTGTTGAATATTGAGTTCCCTAGAACAGTTTGGTGTTGACTGCATAGACAGCCTGGACAGATGCTGAAGGAAAAGGAGGGAGAGGAAGGGGGACCCAGCTCAGCTAACTGAATGTTTTTCTCTCTCAAATCACTGCTTTCAAGTTGTGGACACATCTGGAAGTAACAGCAAACACGTGTAGGCTGTGGTTTTGGAGGAGGGTAGATGAGATTCATATGCAAGGGAGGGTGCAATCCCTGTCCTGACAGCATGACCTTGGAGGCAATTGGAGACAAACTGGAGGCAGAGAAAGAACTCCCCAGATCAAAGAGATATCTCCATCCATCTCTGCCATCCTCACTGGAGGAGCTGGGAGGTTATTCTTGAATGTAATGGACATGCACAGACGTTGTAACACATGACTCACTCTGGTGGTTATAATGAGGTTTGCACCCCCTACTAGATGACAGRTGAGACGCAAGGTTCAAGTCGGGTGGGTGATGGATGCTCAGAATAACCCTGACTCTGTCTTTACAGCTGTGGTTGCATCTAGGATATCCATCATAGCCTGGGAATCAAACTCTTTTACCCAAACTGGACACTTAAGAGTATGGTCACAAATAAAGTGCAGCTCTGAGCCCCTTCACTGGCCGTAAAGGTCGTTGAGTCAGAGAGTTTGGGAAGTATCAAGTAGCTTTGATACATAAGTAGATTTTTTTTTCACTTCAGTCCTTTGTGGTTATAGGTTTCTAGGGGTAGAAACAAACTTTGGCCGTGGACTGGACTGCTAATCTATCTACCTTTACACAAGTTTTGTGCTACTATGCATCTTGGTGTGTGAGCTGCTTTCAAACGCAACGGTGGGCTGAACTCCATTGTGGAGTCCATGGAGTCTCTTGGCTAGTCCTGCTTTTGGAGATCTCGAGCTTTCTGCTTTAAGGATAGTTTCACTATTAAGATGTTTTTTCTTGGTTTTGTTTTTTTAGACTTATTAATATTCTGTTTAGACTGGTTTATTTCAGGGGGCCTCTTTGAGATTGATTAGCATTTTTTGCACAGAGGGTGAGTGTGTGTATGGCATTCTTGTTCTTATCATAGAAAGGTTCATTTAACAAGGAAGTCTTTCTAATATTCCCAGAGAGGACAGTAGGATGAGGTAACAAGTGAAACAGAAGATAGCGTTTGACTTTCTATCACAATCTTCCCTCTGATGTGTGTACACAGTCTTGTGATGTGATGGACAAGTGCCATATAATGGAGGCAAAAATTGCCAGTAAATGTTTGTGTATAAATAGCAAGAGTTTGCTTTTAGGTTTGATATCTTAGTATCTAGGGAAACAAGGAGGAACCTGATTTTTGCTGTGTCAATGTCTGTGTTTTCTGAGTGTTCTTTCCTTTTGCGCTGTTTCCTTTTGACTTTACAATGCTATGACAGAAGTCAAAAGAGCAAGAGAAGCAGAAGTGGTAGTTCACGAGATCACCACTAATTTCCAGCTAAATCGCTGGCTGGTATTTCTTACTGTGTAGACAGTTCTGAAGATCCAGTACCAGCAAATGAGAAACATGGAGTACAATGGGTACACGGAGTTTGGCAATATCCTTTTTATCCTTATAGAGGCTGAATCTGCATCTTGGTTTGTAAGGATAACTGAATCCTGGAGCTAGATTACTGAGTCTTTCAAAATCTCTTATCAGAATTAGTCCTTGAAAACTAGAAAGGCAGAGATGCCTGGTTTCCTTCACTGTCCATCTTGGTGGTACAGTAGTCAGAGGAAACATGGATGATACTTGAAAGCGTTAGCAGGTAGGAAGAACACTTAAGTGAAGTTGTAAGAAACCAGAAGGTAGCTCACCAAAGATATACAAACTGCATGAGCCTCCTCAGAGATGTAGCTAAAAAGGAGTCATCTGCATTTCATTTTTCTCATTTGTATCCAATCAGGAAACATTTCCTGAGGATCTGAATGGAGAATTAATTTCTCAGAGGAACTACTATTCCCTAAATCATATAAAAGAGGACACACAGTCCACGTCAATGAGCAGCCCAGCTTGGCCTTTGAGCATTTTCATGAGTTCTTTTTATCTTTGAGTTGAATAACTCCAATTGCATGGTAAGATGGAATGCTAGAATGAATGAAGAAGAAAAAGGAGAAACAATAACCTAAACCAAGCACTTATATTGAAAACAGGACCCAGGGAAGAACAAGTAACTGCTGGCTCTGTAAGCTCTCTCTCCTGGAAACTTCTTTCACCAATGAGACAATGTAGGAATAAAACAGGGGAGCGTTTCAGGTACCAAACACCATGTCGGCAGATGAATGGATGTAGGTATTGGAGATAGCATGACTGATCTTTACGTACAAATGTTACTCTGGGTTCATTTCCAAGAGTGGACTTCTGGAATTGGCATAGATATCCTGTGCTAGTTTGGTCAAGCAAGCAAATTAAGTACAGCCATCACTCCACCAGCAGTTCAGCTATATAGGACTTGCACAGGCTAGTTGTCCTAGTGTATGCATATCAGATGCTGTCAAAGCTCTGAGTTACCCAGCAGAAAGACTGGGGTGGTAATACTGTTAAAGAAAGAAAAGCAAGAAAGAAAAAAAAAAAATACTACCAACAACCAACTAATTATCTTTAAAAAAAAAAAAAAAAAGATTTGATTTCTGCAAAATCAGCTGTGATGTCTGTCTGCTTTTCTCCTCACACCCAACACTGTTGAAGGTATGGGTGAGAAATCCATGTGGTGGTTTGAAATTCAGTATTTGCAATGTGCCTTGAGATGAGAATTCAGCCAGGCAACATCAGTGGTGGTTGTAGAAGCATCATTTCTTCAGCCTCAATAATGGGAAGACAAAAACCTCAGTACATGTGTTTCAGTAACCAATTGTTATTTAACAACTACTCAGTCTTATTTAATCCTCGAGTGCTAATAGAGGAGTGGCGACATGGTTGTTTAAAAATACAGTCTTTCCTTAAAATATTTTTTGAGGTTTATTAGTTAACAAACAAGTATATCTAATGGGTCATAAATAATGTGTCTGGGCAGACAACCGAAAACATAAAAGCAATCCATAGGCCAAATACCACCTCTGGTTATATTGTGTAACCCAATGGAGAAGATAAGTGTAAATGAGAACAAGACTCAGCCCTGTAATTGTAAATATATAGATTCATAGACAGCTCTGACCACAAAAAAGTGACTGAAACCCTCAAACTCCTAAATTTGTGCCAGATACCTTGGGGCTGAATTTCACATCCACTGTGGTGTGTTGTTTAGGGAGTGGACTCAAAGGAAAAAACATACCTCTGTCCTGAAAACCCCTGCCTTGAACTGGGCCAGCTGCCCAAATGTAGTGTGCTGTATCACGGCATCTCTGTCTATCCCACCAC
The DNA here is from genome assembly GCF_003343035.1 of Apteryx rowi. NCBI lineage: Eukaryota > Metazoa > Chordata > Aves > Apterygiformes > Apterygidae > Apteryx > Apteryx rowi. The sequence continues at coordinate 86,294 of NW_020450684.1, read as the reverse complement.
ATTTGTCCTCCTGCAGTTTTTCTTGATCCTTTGCCTTTTTTCTTCCTCCCCTCAATGCCTTGGTTCTCTCTGGGTCTTGAACCTACTGAGATGATAACAGTGTCATCTTTGAACTTGAGTTGAAGTGAGTGCTCCCAGTTGTCGGTTTTGGCATTTTGTCCACAAGGAGCCTGTGGGTTTCATGCCAGTCCTGAGCTGCCAGCGGAGCATGTTGGCCGACTGTGCTTCCTCTGCTTATTAGGACACTTGATGTTTGGATCCCCAAAGCCACAACCTTTGCTGATCTGGCTCCATACAATGGTAGGAAAAAATGTGTGGTGCTACTCCCTTCAGGACTAATGCTGGCAATGAAAGAAAATTCCTGGATTTGATTGCTTGTCTATTTACTTATTCATTTACTTTTGTATTCAGCAGTGGGAAAATATTTTTGTCTTCCTCCTTGTCTTGTCAAATCACTTTATTAGGGCACCAAAGTGTAAAACTGGACTGTAATACTTTTTCCTTGTCCTGCACTGTCCTGGATTTCTCTTGGCCTTCAGCAAAATGCTACAAAAGTGGGAGAAGACCTAAGATGGCTTCCTTAGAAAGAAAGGGACACTCATCGTTGAAGGCCACCATATCTATTCCTTCACACCTGAGCTGCCCATCTGGCTTACTCCACCCATCCCCTTAGGACGTGGACTCCGGTCCCATAACCTGTCTGCTGCACGGTGAGGAGGAAACTGCCGGTGCTTGTGTTCCCTCTCTGAATGGAAAGGGCATGCCCTGCCACCCTGGCTCCTCGTGCTGCCTTCTGCTTTATCCTGTCTGTGAACTCCTGACCTGGATTGCTCCCTCTCCTTTTCCAGTTCCCCTCCCTCTTCCAGCTCCAGGACTGTCTCGTGTTTCTTGGAATCCAGCAGCGCAAGGGCTTCTTGTTGATTGGTATAAACAATCTTAAAGGTCACATTTTTTCCCCCCCTGCAGAGGGAGGGAGTGAGGGGGGTGGGCTAAAATAAAAGGCTTCTCTCAAATTAACAGCCACAACGATGTAAACATGGAAGCCTAAAGGAGCTGTTCACCAGCAACATGTACTGTGCCAGAGAAGCCCCTCGGGGCTTGCTTGGGAAAGAAAATGTGGGCACAAGATGTGGCATGCTTCTGCGGCTCCTTGGGAGGGAGGTGCCAGGGCACAAGGGCAATCACTCCCTGCTTTTGAATGGTGACATCTGATTTGAGCAGCTGTGTTTGTGCCTGGGCTGGCACTGGTCATCCCGCTAAGCCGGAGGAGAATGCAGAAGTTATGGTGCCCCTGGCTGAGAGCAGAGGGGGCAGGAGACTGGCACGGTCTGGAGCCCTGGGATAGCTGCTAGAGTTTTACTCAGCCAGACCCTGGGTACGATCCAGTTTCTAAAGCAGGTTGTCCACCTTTGTGGACTTCAGCAGGAATTGGGTCAGGGCCCTGTCTGGGGAGAGGCTTGAGGAACACACACATAAAGCAAACGTTGGTGTTCAGTCACCTGCTTGGAGTTTTTGGCAAAATCGCAGACCAGATCTCCAGAGGTTTAGTAGCTTGGTTTTGCGAGCTAGAATATGGCAGGGAATCACATTCTTGACCAACCTGGCTGCGCCAGGAAAACCCTCTGTAGATGCAGCCTACACCAGAATGAGAATCCCTTGACCAGCTTAGTTTATATAATCTAGAAAGATGTTTTGAATGCAAAATGGCAGTACCTCTTTTTGTCTTTGTGAATTGTATAGTGTCTAAAAGATTTTGTGTGTTTAATTCTTCCTAGCACAGTCCTGCTTGAGAGGGTTTTTTTTAAGACTGCCCTGTGCTGCTTGTGAGTTGTTCTCCTCTGGTGTGACCAAGGGAAGTAGGAATGACGTGGGACGTGACGTGACTCAAGAGCTGTTGCCTCCTTGCCGAGGCTTCAGAACTGAGCAAGCCAAAGAACTACATTTCATAACTGTCCCATATCTCTGGCATACCTGAGCAGAACTTTGAATCCCAACAAAGTTCCCTGTGAATTAGAAGTTTATGCAAATTCAAGGGGAGAACTTCATAGAAGAGAAATCCRTGGAGATTGCTAAGTGCATAGTGATTACATTCTTCTCAAGAAGTCCCTAAGCAAAAAAATTGTTGGATGTGAGGAGAGCACTGGAGGAAAGTATTAAATATGTCTGCTGTGTTTTATTTCTCCTGTGGTGTCGATTGTGGCCACTGTGGGAGACAAGATACTGAATTAGATAAACTTTCAGTCTGACTGAGTAAGGCCACAGCTTTCTGTGGCTTGATCCAGGGATGCAACGAGGAAGGCTAAGGCCCGTTTGGAATTAAATCTGGCTAGAGATGTCAAGGACAGCAAGAAGGGCTTCTTCAAATACATCAGCAGTAAGAGGAAGACTAGGGAAAATGTGGGCCCTTTGCTGAATGGGGTGGGTGCCCTGGTGACGAAGGATGCAGAGAAGGCAGAGTTACTGAATGCCTTCTTTGCTTCAGTCTTTACTGCTCAGGCCAGCCCTCAGGAACCCCAGATCCTGGAGGCAAGAGAGAAAGTCTGGAGAGAGGAAGACTTTCCCTTGGTGGAGGAGGAGTGGGTTAGAGATCATTTAAGCAAACTTGACACCCACAAATCCATGGGCCCTGATGGGATGCACCCACGAGTGCTGAGGGAGCTGGCGGACATTATTGCTAAGCCACTCTCCATCATCTTTGAAAGGTCATGGAGAACAGGAGAGGTGCCCGAGGACTGGAAGAAAGCCAATGTCACCCCAGTCTTCAAAAAGGGCAAGAAGGAGGACCCAGGGAACTACAGGCCAGTCAGCCTCACCTCCATCCCTGGAAAGGTGATGGAGCAGCTCATCCTGGAAGCCATCTCCACGCATGTGGAGGAAAAGAAGGTGATCAGGAGTAGTCAGCATGGCTTCACCAAGGGGAAATCATGCCTAACCAATCTGATAGCCTTCTATGATGGAATGCCTGGCTGGGTAGATGAGGGGAGAGCAGTGGATGTTGTCTACCTAGACTTCAGCAAGGCTTTTGACACTGTCTCCCATAGCATCCTCATAGACAAGCTCAGGAAGTGTGGGTTAGATGAGTGGACAGTGAGGTGGATTGAGAACTGGCTGAATGGCAGAGCTCAGAGGGTTGTGATCAGCGGTGCAGAGTCTAGTTGGAGGCCTGTAGCTAGCGGTGTCCCCCAGGGGTCAGTACTGGGTCCAGTCTTGTTCAACTTCTTCATCAATGACCTGGATGAAGGGACAGAGTGCACCCTCAGCAAGTTTGCTGACGATACAAAACTGGGAGGAGTGGCTGATACACCAGAGGGCTGTGCTGCCATTCAGAGAGACTTGGACAGGCTGGAGAGGTGGGCAGAGAGGAACCTCCTGAAGTTCAACAAAGGCAAGTGCAGGGTCCTGCACCTGGGGAGGAATAACCCCATGCACCAGTACAGGCTGGGGGTTGACCTGCTGGAAAGCAGCTCTGCKGAGAAGGACCTGGGAGTGCTGGTGGACACCAAGTTAACCATGAGGCAGCAATGTGCCCTTGTGGCCAAGAAGGCCAATGGTGTCCTGGGCTGCATCGGGAAGAGTGCTGCCAACAGGTTGAGGGAGGTGATCCTCCCCCTCTACTCAGCCCTGCTGAGGCCACATCTGGAGTACTGCGTCCAGTTCTGGGCTCCCCAGTACAAGAGGGATGTGGCACTACTGGAGCAAGTCCAGCGAAGGGCCACAAAGATGCTTAGGGGACTGGAGCATCTCTCTTATGAGGAAAGGCTGAGAGCGCTTGGCCTGTTTAGCCTGGAGAAGAGAAGGCTGAGAGGAGATCTTATCAACGTGTACAAGTATCTGAAGGGAGGGTGTCGAGAGGATGGGACCAGACTCTTTTCAGTGGTGCTGAGCGACAGGACGCGAGGCAATGGGCACAAACTGAAACACAGACACTTCCATCTTAACATGAGGAAAAACTTTTTCACTGTGAGGGTGACAGAGCACTGGAACAGGTTGCCCAGAGAGGTGGTGGAGTCTCCTTCTCTGGAGATATTCAAAACCTGCCTGGATGCAATCCTGTGCAATGTGCTCTAGGTGACCCTGCTTGAGCAGGGGGGTTGGACTAGATGATCTCCAGAGGTCCCTTCCAACCTCAGCGATTCTGTGATTCTGTGATCCCATCTCTGAAGAAAACAACAAGACACAACTTCTTGCTGTGTGCAGTAGGGAGTATAACAATAAACCTGCCCACTTTGGCTGGTGGACCTAGGCAAGCCAGGCCAGATGGAATTCCAGGATCCCAGGTCTGAGAAAGGATTTTACATGTTTCCTTAGCAAGTTTTCTAAGGAAATGAGCTATATGCAGTTGTAATCTGTGTATGAACTTGTGCTCCTGCTTGTATATCTGCCCCTCCTGTATATCTGTCCCTCCATCTCCTTCTATGGGACTTTTTAGCTGTTTTTAAGCTAATTTGGAAAGGTGGTAGAGATCTCGAAGATAGTGCAGTTCCTACAAGTAAAACAAAACTAATCTCGGCACTTACTCAGATGTAAAAAATCACTCAGGGAGGAGATCTTATGAATGTCCCAACCATGGGAAAAGTTTTTTGGACCCAAGAAGTATGTAGAATACCAAGTTTCATTAGTTCTACTGCTATTTCGTATTTGTTCTATTTCCATGGACCCCTGCTTATCCAGGTTCAAGCCTGGAATGGAAGCAGAGAGTTAGAAACAGCAGGAAAACATTTATTTTTTGATTTCTATTACAATAGATCTTAGATGCCCAAACAGAGATCAGAGTCCCATTGTCTTGGGTACTGTCCATGTTATACACAGTAATAGATGATCCCTGATCTGAAGTGCTTAAAACATCAAATGAAGACTGAGAAGGGAAACTGGGTCACCCGCTCACATGTCAGGTTAGCAGCCAAGCTGGACTTGGAACTCAAGGCTCTCTTGAGCATGAGCTCTTGGGCCATGCTGTTGCAGCTGCCCTTGCACCAACTTCTCAAAGGTTTGCCCAGATTCAAAAGCTCAGTTACCCACTGATGATACTGCCTTGGATTCTGAAATTAATGCTTGAAAAAAAATTAGGTGCCAGGTATTTTCATCTGTGTCTAAACCAAAAATARCTGCTTAAAATCACTCTCTTGCCTCACAGAACTTTGTTAGATGCTAAACAGTCATTTTTTTCTTCTGTGAGGTGGGAAAGGAAGGGAGGTGACAGGGTCGAGGAGATAATGTCCTTGTGCTTCAAATGATGTGAGAATTTTAACTATTGTCTGCTTTGTTGATCTGTTGCTAATGGGCAACAAACTTCGGTCATGTTCCCAAATGTTGAGCACTTGAGGGATGAGATCACACTGTCTGAGGGTCGTTTGCTGATACATCACCTTTGTTTAAATTCCTAGCGTATTATGGTTTCTAACAAAAAAAAAAAAAAAATGCAAGGGAGAACTATTGGTGGTCCAGAGTGACTGTTAATGCTGAGTGTGTCTCAACACAAGCCCTAAAACCGGGCAAAATTCCTCAAGTTCTAAGTTTTGTTATAAATTGGGGCCTGATAAGAACTTCAGGGAGGTTCATTGAACATTTAGTGAATGGTTGGAGTGGAAGGACTCCAAAACAACTGAGAAATAAATGGATTATTTGATAGTCTAGTCTTCAAATTCTTCCAGGCTATTCTTACTAAAAATAAGTTTATTCAAATAAACACTTTAAGGAGAATGGCGTTTTTCATAAGTGATAAACTGTTGTAGAAACTGAAATTCTAATCTCAAAGAGGCACTCAGAAACCCAAGTCACATAAGCACTTCTCAAAATTTGACTTAGTTTTAGCAAAGATTTCTGAAGGGCATTTAATGCTTTGAGAAAAATGCTTTTTTGTCAAGCACCAGTGTCTTTTAACAGATACACAGTGAGTAGGATTGATCTGAGATCTTTCTCCTAATGGAAAAGTTAACTTTTTATTGAAGAAAGAAGCAAAAAAATTTTTTTCCTACCATTTTTTACCATTTCTGAATATTTAGTTTCAAACAATAAGGAGAGGTGATGCGTTCTGTGACGCATTTCACCTCATCACACACTTCTTTATGTCAAAGATGTCCACAGGAAATCTTCAGCCAGACCCTAATATTTGGTGTGCTTCTTCTCTAATTCCACTGCACTAATATAGTCCAAGTGGTAGAAGCAGGTGGTCTGAACCAGACCTATTCTTGTTAAAACTCTGACTACTAAGCATTGGCTTTTCTTGACTGGAGTGCAACGGGAAACCGTTTGGAGAAGTCTGTGTACATATTTTCATAAGAAATGTCATGCTTAGGGGGAAGTGTGGATCCGCAGGATACAGAGGCAAGGCAGCCTACTTCCCCCATTGCAAAGCTTCTCTTTTTCGTAAGCAGTCCCTCCCCTGTGTCCTCGCAGGACTTGGGTCACGCTCCAAATCCCATCCTGTCCCGCTGCTTCCTGCCCTTTCACCCATCACCAGAATGATAAAACACCCGTCCAAAGGCTTTGCGGAACTGATTGCTGTGCTATACTTTTTAAAATAAAAAGTCATGTTCCAAAGGCTGGTCTTTAATTTGTTTTTGTTCATTGATGGTACGGGCTGGGAATTTCAGAGGGGCCATACCAATGTGAGATGCCCAACAACTTGAGAGTTTCAGTGTCTAAAATCCTTTGTGCTCCTTTGAAAAATCCCAGCCTCTGTCCCTAGATTTTGTTGCACAGACTGCTGTTGAGCAACATGAGAAATGATTTGGGACTGTCATGTTTATACCAACAAAAACGTCCCCTTAAGGAATGGATCATTCAAATTTAGGGTTTTGGATTGCTAGATTCAAKCTGAGAAGTTCGGACTGCTAACTTCATACAAGCAGAGGAAACTGCCCATAGGAATAGATCACCTAGATGTGGATTTTCTTGCATCTTTGAAACATCCGACCTTGATCAGTGTTGGAGTCGAGATATCGAACTGGAAAGACAGTGGTTCTCTCCAGTTTGGTTGTTTTTATGTTCCCCTAAATCCATATTTTGTGGGTCCAGTAGGAAAAGATGGTTTGTGTAATATTTCTGTTCATAGCAAGCTATGGGGCTGCTCCTAGGAGCTAAGTTGTCATAGAAATGTTACTGTAGCTGTGATTGTCTAAGGATATAAGCAAGGAGAGTTTTGTAGGGAGGTCAGCAGTATCAGTTGGACTAATAAAAGATACTACCTCTGCCTTCAGACCTTGCTTCACTTAATAAACCAAGGCACTCCTAGGGAAAGTTAAGCAACAAAGAATTCTGAGCCTTGAAAAAATAGCTGCTGATTTTCAGTACAGCAGTGGGGACTGTAAGGGACACACTATGTCATGCAATAGGCCAGGCCTGCAAGGAGAGGGGATCTGGGCTGCTTGGTTTATGCATTTCAGCTCAAAGAAGGAGAAATCTGCTCTTTGAGCTGCTGAACGCTGGGGAAGGTGGGAACATAGCTATCATCATGGCCGTGTCTTGTAATCTTCAGAGTGAGAGTGCTGATTTGAGAGGAGAGTTTTAACCAGCAAGGTATGAAGGGAATAACTTGCCAAGATACATTTCATGGTTGCTTTCCCTGTATTAACACTCTTCCCTGCCTAGCTCTTGCTCTTTTCCTGGTGTGTGCTTAAGATTGTGCTTTGAGAGTTAGAGAGCTGAAGGTTTAGAGAGGCAGCGATTGGGGGATGTCAAGAGATGATAAAGGTGCTTTATGTGTCAAGCTGCAGTATAGAAATGTGCTTGTCTTCCACTGCTGGTATCTTTGAGAGGAGGGTATGAAGATCCCCCCCTCCCCCCCCAGCTTCTCCCATGCTCTTCAAACACCTGGCAATTCCCCCATGCCCCTGAGATCAGGGTTCCCTAGATGCAGCACAAGTGTCTTGTGGCTTCTGAAAGTCTCCTGGATTTCTGGGGCCAGCTGGGTACACTGAACAGCTTTCTCTCAGTTTCTTATGTCATCTCTTAAAACTCTGAGTGTGTTTATAATGCAGTCTGTGATGGGTTAATCTGGAGACAGCATGTCTCTGGCAGTACCGCATAATTACCTTGTATTAATCTTTGATACTTTGCCTTGGCTCAACCGTAAGCAAATTCTGTGTCCTTTCGCTCTGTGCTGCAGTCTGGATCAACCTATGAGCAGAGTCAGGAGCTGACATACTGCCAGTGTACCTGGTGGCCACCCATTTCCACCATCTCCTTAGAGCCCCTCCTGCCCATTTCTCCATCCCTCCCTGCCCCTTGCAGGGCAGAGTCCCGTCTGTGGCCCTGTTCTGGCTGAGCATGCTGAAGGAGACAAAGCCTCCTCCCGCATAGCTTGGGCATAGCTCAGCCACATTCTTCAATGAGTGTTTTTTCCCCAGTGACCTTACTCTACAGCTCTGGTGGTCAGTTGAGTATTATGCTGCGAGCTTGTCCGCATTCCTCCACCCACTCAGCCAAGCGCTGCCCGCTGGGAAGGGGCGGCAAGGCAATGAGGAATCTGAGCGGCTGGGGACTTATTCAAGGGAAACAGAAATTCCAGCCCTTTGGGACTGTTTTGCCCATCACTTCTTCAGCGACAGGGAGGTTGGAGCAGCTGTGTGAAAAGGGTCTGACCGCTGCGGTTACCACACAGCCGGCACTGACAGGCATTCTCATGGCAAGCCAGCAGACTCCCCTGGTTGCCACACTGCTGACTCTTTCCTCGCACTGAGAGGAAACCCCAAGGAAAACAGCCTGGAGAAACCTTCTCGGAGCGGTTGCCACTTGTCATGTTTGTGGGGGCCTTGCAATAACAGGTTTAGTTCGTCAGCTCCCCCTTTGAAGGCTGTAAAAGCTGCTCAGCTAAGGATCTTTAAACATTGTAATTCATGTAGCTCACTGTTTTTGGGAGCCTTTTACGTTTGACCGCTTAATGTGCAACTTCTAAAATAACAGTCTTATTTTTATATATACATATATATGTATGTATGTGTGCGTGAGAGAGAGACTAGACATGAGCAAGATAGGGAGTTGTAATGCAGATGGTTTTTCAGCTCCTGAGCCAACTCAGACTGATTACAGTGGAGGAAGGTTTGTACAGTAAGAAGAGAAGGTTAGAATCTTCCTATTTTATTATTAACATGGTTAGATTTGTAATGTTAAGGATTTGTCAAGAAATGACTAAGTCAGGAAAATTTATGATTCTCATAGCTCACTCAGCCACTCTGCACATCCTGTACATTTTCTGACATACTTCCAACAGCATAAATATTAATAGAGTAATACTGACATTTAGGGCCTGATCCAAGTCTCATTAAACTCAGTGGAAACACTCCCATTGTCTTCAGTGGAAGATGGATCGTGGTCTTGAAAAGGAACAAAGGGGGAGAAAATACCAAGTGGGGCTTCGTGTGGCTAAATAATGTTGTTATCAAATCAGAACTCCTCCACTTCCTGACTCTGAGCATTTTGCTCTGTGACCTTTAACGTTAAATTATTGCCAAAACAGGAAGAAGAAATTAAGGCTTGATAAGGGTTGAGATGGTCACAGATTTTACCAGCCTCACTGATGGAATGTGACAATTTTTTCAATGGGAATGAGTTGGGCGTGAATTGTTCATCAGTCGTTTTGATTTATTCAGTCTTTCAGCCCCATAGTTTGGAGTGGCAGGGATTACTAGAAACTCTGCAAAAGAAATTCTTTCTCCCACATAGTTTATAACCTCTGCAGGAGTATAAAGAGTTACAGAGAGAGGATTAGCTATTGTAAAATGGCTCCATTTACTTCATTGAAGAGGTAGCCCAGAATCATCTCTGTGGATACCATGCGAGGATCTATTGCAAAAGCTTTTTTGGCATTGAAATCTCTCTACTTTTCTAGATCAAAATCTTTTCCCCAAACCTTTCTGCACAGCAATTAGTTACAGCTGTGTTTTGCAAAGCCACCTAGGGAATTTGGATGTCCAGTTCCCATAAAGTTTAATGTGAATTAGGTTTCCAAATCATTTAGGCAGCTTTGAAAGTTCAGCTAAGTTAGGGCTGGAACCTACTGATTTCAGCACAGTTCTGCAAATAGAACCCCAGCATCTCTGGATGACAAAAAAGGGAAATACAAGTTTTTGTCATCACCTTGCAGAACACAGGGCTTGGTGAAACAGCTAGATCAGAGCTCACAGCACTTGCGAAAGTCACACTTCATGTCAAAGGAAACAAGTCAGTTTTCAAGTATTCCCCATGATTGTTAGGACCAAATTTCCAAAGGAGTCCCTCTTTGCACCTAAATACAGGCCAGGTGTCCAAAGGCCCCCTTTTCTGAAATGACAAATATGGCATCTCAGTGCACTGAGTCCTCCTGAAAATCTGGTCAAGGATGGAGGGACCATCTAAGATGCTGTACTCAGGAGTACCTGGAGAGTTACAGGCCAGATCAAGCGTGTAGGGTGTCTTTTCCTTGGAGAGGTTATCAGTGAACATGTGAACATTTCCAACCACGGCCACCCCCAGACCCTCCAGTTCCCTTACCTGCCTCCTTAGGAGGTTAATGTCCTGTCTGTGTAGTACCAGTTACATGTAGGCAGCCTGTCATCTCTGCAGTTTGAGGAAGATATATAGGGAGTAACAACTGGAAGAGCCGAGTGGAATAGCTCATGAATCACAAGAGCAAAAGCTTCGACTTTCCTTTGGTGTCACAGCACTCTCTTACACTTTGGCTCCATCATGTGAGGGGTGGATATGGCTCTTAGGCACCAAGTTCTACAGAGGTAATACCTTCTACTATTTTCAGAATATGCCCCAGGAGACAGAGTGGGGGAGAGGAGGGAAAGGAGAGAAAGCACTTTTAATGCAACTAGCTGATGCAGAAGCCTTGTGGAAAGGCGGTTACACTGCAGATTTCTCAGAAAAGAAACACTTCAGAAATATTTCCTGTAGCCACACCAGGCGTCTAAGAAATCTTAGCCAACAGTTTGGAGTCACATTAGTAAACAAACGTACCAGAAAAAAAATTGAGAAATAGGTCTGAGGCAACTTGGACAACCAGCTTTCCAGTGCTAGTTTCCCATTAAATTCAGTAGCCAAAAGAGCAATAAACCAAAGAGTTCCCCCTTAGTAAAACCAGAAGCAGTTGTTTATAATCAGTCCTCTTTGGAGCCTCCAACATTGTAAAACTAAAACTGCAGTGACCTGAGTGAATGTAAAGATTTTACAGGGCCACAAGGTATATGTGTGTTTGCAGTTCTGTAATACAGAGGAAAAGCCAACTGAAGGGCTTGAACCAATCTACCCACATCTTCTGTTTGAACGCTGTGCTGTCGTGCATGATAGCCATCAAAGGAGAGGAATGGTRTGTTGCCACCATGCTACACTGTTTGAACTCTTGTCCCCCTATCGGCAGTAGTTCTCTGCCAGGCTACCAAGTATTTTTAGTTTGCCGCAGCTCCATGACCTTGGCTCTGGCGTGCTCATGAGGTTCCTTAGCTGTCATGAAATTAGCAGATACTGGAGAAAGTGGTGTGGGATACTTGGGGAGGGCTTTCTACCCAGGCATGACCCAAGAAAAGTGTTTTTACACTGCTGGTTGATTGGTGTGAAGTACCATAGAGAATGCAGAAGTACTGATCTCCCATAGTCATTGGAAAGCTGATGGCCTTCATATAAATACCAATGACGGCTGGATGCTCTAGGCCAAATCCCACTCTGGTGACTCTTGTTATCAAGCACTGTCCTACCATTTAGCTCCAAAAGAATGTCCTTTTCGTCTCCTATAAAAAGCGGTAAGGTTTTTTGAAAGTGCTCCAAAATGACTGACGTGATCCAGCCGTTCTGTCCAATGGGTGCAAGTGCTTACAGGAAGCCTTAACCTGCTCCCAGGAAAAAAGGTCAGTGTGGCTCAAGGACTCAGTGCTTGGTGGCTCTTTTTTCAGCTGTACTTAAGTAGGAAAACTCCTTTACTCCTCAGAGAGCTAGAGGGGAAAAGAAATGGACCGGTTTGATCAAAAGGCGCTCTGTGAATGCCAAGTGCTGCTGCCCTGCTGTAAGGCCGCACAGTTTGGAGCTATGCCATAGTGCAATTTGCCCATATCCTCTTGCCTGAGTGGTGCTAACATGAAATTAAAGTCCYGTTTCCCCACCACACTTTGCATTGTTTCCCATGCTCTCTTTTTTTCTCTTCCTGTCAAATATTTAAGTGGAGATTACCTTTCTGATGGTGTGCCAAGCAGCATTCCAGCTCCTTTACTCTGCCCCCGTTGGAAAAAGAAAGGCTGACCCCCATTTCCATAACCAAGGAAGGGACAGGTAGGCATTGTTTGTGTTCCCAAGCATGCCTGTTTTTCTCAGATTCACACCCAGGGAAGAGAAATGATGCTGTTATTCAGAGGARTTACCCCAGTGACCCCAGCAAATGCAGTAGCAACAACAGTGAAATGGGTGGTATGAACTGACTGCTTTTTGGAGATGGACCTTTGGCTTTGGCTACTTTCTTCCCTCACCCTCTTCCTCTCCCCTCTCTCCCCACAAGATTTCCCTGTTTTCTTGTGTTTGAGACACGTCAAACCCTGGAATAGCCCTCACAGGCATTAGTCACCAGTGATTAAAATAGTCACTAAGAGCAGGCAAGAGCCTGCAATGATTTGTGCTAAATTGGGTGTCTCTCTGCTTGTAGCAAGGGTTGTTAATTTGCAAACCTCCCCTGTTATTATCGTTGTTTTTATTAATAGCGCCATGGGGCTCCAGCTGACATTAAAGTTTTATTTCATCCGCTGCTGTACAAAAGAGAGAAAGAGAAGAGTTTGTAGTCTAAGTGGACAAGAGAAAAATTAGGAGAACTGAAGGATTATCTGACCATGGAGGTCCCATCCAAGGTCATACTGGAAAGGGAACTGGCAGGCCTTGGAAATTAGCTCAGGCCTTCCTGGTGCTGGGTGACCATCCTTCACCTCTGCACTGTCAGTAGTGCAGTCTGTGGCCAGTGAGGCCCTTCTGCCATGCAGGCGTAGCCACAGCCAAAGCGAGTGGGCTGCTGGGGGTGAAGGGATGCTCCTAGGAAACAACAGACTGTTAAAAGACAGAAAAATCATAAAATCAGAATAAAAAGGCTACATTGCTGGGGTTTATGTGTTAATGAACTAAACCAAAAAAGGTGCAAATTTCAGTTTGGTCAGGAGAAGTATCCAAAACTGTAATAACAAAAGCGTACCTGCGTTTCCTCACCTATAAAATGGAGGTAGTAGTCTGACCTCACAGGGACTACGTATGGTTTAAGTGTTCAATTTTATACATTTACATGATTCTTGACCGCTCCCAGTAACCTAAGTGGAAAGCGCATGTGTTAAAAAGGAGGACTGATGTAATATAGTGATCTAATTTATTAGTCTCATGTCAAGTTCCCCCATAATCATTAGTCTATATAATGGTGAAGAGTCTCATTTCTAGTACCTAAAGGAAGCTAAAGGAATTTACCCCATATTTTAGCCCATTAACTCCAGTAGCAAAAAAACCCAACCCTGCGGTTTTTATTGCTCGAAGTTTTGGGTTCTATCCTTGCTGATGGTTCATGGATAATACATGTCTTTGATCCAGAATGGAAATTGGAAATCTTTTAAGAGCAACTTAAGTCAGGCTGCAAAGAATATCAGATCTTTTCCCTTTGTATATCTGCTCCCAGCTGAGAGGAAGTAACAAAGAATGTGTTTAAAATCAATGGAATTAGTCAAACTTCTTTGACTCATAATAAAGATTTGGATTTGGGGGAACTTTAAGTGAAGGTTTGGCTCTGATTTTGTTTTGTCTGAAATAGTCATATATCTGTAACTGTATAATAAACTACAAGATATAAGCAGGATTGCCAGAGGTTTGTGTTGCTCAGCAGTATGCATCAGTCCCAGGGCACTTACTGACAGTAATAGYGGTTACTTTATCCAAAGAGCACATTCCTAAGTGTCGGCTGTGAATTTGCATGTTAATGTGTAGTAAATTGAGCTGAGTGGGGAAATCAACCTGTGGTGGGCTTAAATACAGCAGTACATCAGTTGAGGTAATTGCCACCAGATTAAAAATGTAAACGCTTTGCTCATGGTAAAACAGATCTGTGATTCMGGAAAGCAGCTAATAAGGCATTTAACACTGAGATGCGATTAGTTTCCTTGTCATTGACAAGGATCAAGCATGGATTTAAAGCAGAGTGTCTTTTTTGAATAACACAAGCACAAGCACGAGGGAAACTTTGTACCAATACATGAGTGTGGAGTGCAGAGAAAGTTGATTTATGAGGATCAAGAAGACTTAAGAGTTGCTGTAAATTGCTGTGCAGGGGAAAAATTAACTGAGGGTGGGCTGTGAAAATCAGTCAAAACATCTCTTGTGTTTAGACAATGTATTTTAATTTTTGTGAAGATGTCACAGGATAAAGAGTGGACATTTGGTTGCTGGCTCCTCTGGCAAGCAGAGTGGAGTTTTCGTTTTGGTTTTAGTAACTTCATGKAGTCAGAGGTGGCAAAAATGAAAATGGAGGTGGCAGGACTCGTTCCTCAGCTGTGGGACTCAGAAGGGCTGTGACTGCAGTGGAGTTACGCCGATTTGCTGACGTTGAGCATCTCACCCATTCATGCTATTGTAGCTTGGACTTTGGGGTTTTACCTGTCTGGTGGTTTAGCTCTCACTTGGTTACTGAGAACCAAGGATGTGAAGAATCTGTGAAGCAGCAAAAATACCTTTTTATTATACACTTCCAAAGAAACAACCTCAAAATACTCTGAGAATCTACCCTGGGGAATGGCACTCCAAATCTCCAATTAAGATACTGCCATGGCACCTCATTTTTGAGAGTTAAGAGCTCTCTTTAGATCCTTCCCAAGCCACATCCCAGCTACAGACTTTCTTCCTTGAATACCCTAGATGAAAATAAAAAGAAAGAAAGAAAGAACGAACGGACGAACAAACCCAGCCCACTTTCCAAATGCTGCTCAGTCTGCACTGATTATATAACATGATTGATAAAGTTGAGGAGTGAGCTGAGGTCAGAGCCTCAGGATGCAGACTCCCTGTGTGATGAAGGAGCTTTTTGTGTGTATGTATGTGCGCATGGGGGAAGAGGGTTGTGTTTGTTTCTTGAAAATCCTCAGACACTCTCCAAAGAATTCCAAATTTAAAGCAGTGTAAAATGCTCCATCAAACATGTTTTACAGTCTTGACATCACAGCCTGTTAACTCTACCCCAATGGCTGTTTCTGAGAGTTTTGAATAATCTCTTGATAGTGCTTTCCTTGCTGCTGAGTGGAGTCTTCATGGAAACTGCGGACAGTTGTTTTATAGGCTTGTCTGGATGGGGAGCCTTGGWGGAGGCTGCTTCACCCAAGGTCATGCAACACTTGTAAAATATATTTGGCCTCCAAAAGTAAACAAGATAGATAAATATAATTTGGCCATTGTGTGAGGCAGGAGTCAATGAAGTGGCTGGTGCCAAGGAATTGCTTTCAAACTGAACGACTTACTCAGCATAGACCACTTCTGGTGTGGAGGTGTTTTTCTGAAGCTTTTCTTGTTCCTCCACAGTACCCAAGAGGTGGGACCAGGCACGCTGGAAACCGGACGAGAGATTTCTGCTACTGATCGGATGGGAAATCGCTCTCATGGATGGATCACGCGTCCCTCAGAACTGGTGAGCCCTTGAGTTTGGTGATCATGCGGTTTGCTTACATGGAGGCACTGTGTCCTGATCTGGCACCTGTGGTCTGCTCGTTGTGGTAGTGAAGGAAAACAGACTTGGACTTGCTGCAGGTCTATTTAGGGTAGCTCTGTTGGATGTCAAGTGTTTATTCACTGCACCAACATCACATCTTGTATGAAATATCCAAGACTAGGGTTTTCAAACCTGCCTTAAAGACTTGGGAACTGGAATCCCACTGATTGCCTGGGTCTAGATGTGATACTGGTGCAGCAGAGTGAAAATGCGCTATGATCGGACATGAGCTCAGCATCACTGTGTCCCGACAGGAAAATAAACATCTCAGCTTTGTCTTGCTGTTTGTTTTCCAGCAATATCTTGACACAAAACCTTTATCCTGTGGCATTTCTTCCTTTCTACAAATAAACAGAATGCAGGGGAGAGGAAATATGGCCAAATGCTGTAATGGTAGGAGCAATAGGATGAAACTAGACAAGGCAAAGTTGCAGTTCAGTCTGAAGGAAGAAGAGTTATTATGTGTAACGTTTCAGTCATGGCTAGGACTCAACTGTGGTGGAGCTGTTGTAGTCATAAAGAGACAGTTCCTGCCTT
The DNA here is from genome assembly GCF_003343035.1 of Apteryx rowi. NCBI lineage: Eukaryota > Metazoa > Chordata > Aves > Apterygiformes > Apterygidae > Apteryx > Apteryx rowi. The sequence continues at coordinate 70,072 of NW_020450684.1, read as the reverse complement.
GAATTAATTTACAGTCTAGAGAGATGACAAGTGAGATATGACAAGTATTATAATCTTTCTTTAGGGGGAGAATTTGGGTATGAAGCGTGAAAATTTTGCCTTTGTAAATCAGCAGGACCTTTATTGCAGCTAGGACTAGAATTTCACTGTAAGCTATTTGTTCAAGAATCATGTGGTGTGTCCCATGTTAGTGCCTTACCTGTCCTTCTGCGTGTAGTCCAGTGTGGACATTTAAAATGAGAATAATCATCATAAAGTAAATATTCACTTTAGAGTTAACTGAAGCTTTTGCTGCAGTGTGGTGCCTAATCTCATGCCCTAGGCCCATGTATTTGTATGCTGTCCTTCAGCCTTTCATGTGTTCCAGTGCAGCCATGTATGTGCCACTGCAGACCAGAGTCTGTGAACAGTCTTTGCTGTAGTTGGCAGCACACTGTCACTCCCAGGAGGAGACATGCCAGGCCACCTCCAGCTCCATGCAGCTGAATGACACACAGGGCGCACACTAGAAATGCCCATGCAGTGCRGGTGCAAAGGCGTGCGGGATGACTCTTGGACCACGGCCCCCTTCAGCCCTCGTGTGGTACAAATGCAGTCAGGTCCTTGGGCCAGCGAACTAGCTCTGAGCAGCGGAGCCATTATCCAGGTGGTTTGGGATGTTATTGTAAAGATGGGGGCCATGGAAACTCAAATATGGCCTTTCAGTACTAATGCGCTCTCTTGGGTTAGCCAGCTTGAGGTTAGAGCCAGGCAGCAATCACCCAAGTTATTTCTGCAATGAAGAGTATGTGCAGAGTCAAGCAAAAAACATCTCGGAAGAAATGATATACTAGCCAAGTATAGATTATTTCATTTTGGGGGACATTATCCAATCTACTTAAGTTCTCTTTCATTCAGCAAATTTAATGTGTATTAATGCCTATATTTATAATAATCACGTATACTAAACCCCAGCCTGTTTTAGGTCCTTGTTACTGATGTATAGTTAGACAGGGCAATGCCATTTCTGTTTTCTGATATACTAAGTGCACAAACACTTCATATATAAATATTGCCCAGTGGGTTTAGCCCCTTTTTCTGTAGCAATAGGTAGGAGAGTATAGAGACTGAGTGGGGTAATTTTCTTCTAAATGCATCTTCTGGCACAGATTCAGGAAAATGTACAAACACATATTTGAGATATCTTTGATGTGATTTAAGCATGTGCTTACATTTAAAGGTAGACTTAAGTACTTTGCAAAATCAGTTCCTTAATGCCTTATTTAAAGGTGCAACTGTGAAACTGTAAAACTGTGAAATTTGTTTGGACCAAAGTAATACAGCAGATAAAGACAGATAAACCCAGTTAAGTACAAGCCTCACATAAGCACAGCAAAACTCAGAGACCTGCTAAATAAGCATCTTAGAAACCACACTGAAAATTGGTAGTGACCAAGTGATAAAACATGGAAACTTTTTCTCTGATAAAGCTAGAAAGCGGTGACCTTTTTTTTTTCTTTTTGAAATACTGCAGCAGAAGCACTAATGAGATAAATGTATTTATGCCATGAATAAAATGCATGATGAAAACTACTATGAGAGACGGAATAACTGATTGAAGTGGGCCAGGTTTGTCAGTACACTCCATCTGCTTTGCATCATTGGGCCGGGCAAAACATCAGAGCATATTGGTGAATCTGGCAAACGTCATGTTATTTTTATGTCATCCTTATTCTTCCAGAGCTTGATCCAAGCCCCATTGAAGTCCACAGAAATGAGTGGACTTTCCTTTACATCAGTGAGTTTTGAATTGGTTCCTTCCTCYGTCACTCGTAATGTCAGTAGTCCACAATAGGTCTTGCAGGCATTTTTACAGAGCAATTGAGTACAACTGTGCTTTTGATTTTAATACCGTGTTTTGATGATTTTAATATTGATCTGTATTGTGATGGCTGAAGTCCTGAGAGAAAATGAAATGGGGATCATAACAAACTGAAAAATGCTTACGGATTAAAAGCTAATGAGAACATTCCTAGAAATGCTGGAATTCAGTGGGATTTAGAATCCCAAGGACCTTCATTATTTTGGAAAATGGACCGTATGCTTTCAAGACGTTTAGGCAATTCTGAAAACTTAATCACTATGAAGAGCAGCTTAGACGTTATGTAATACTACAGAAGGCAGCCAGAATTGTTGAGAGTAAAAAACCCACAAAATGGCCTGATCCCCTATTGTTTCTGAAGGTGTGAATTCCTCTTTTCCTGAGGTTAAGTAACTTCTGGGTGTTGTCTCCTTCTTCTTTTAAAAGAGGAGTCTGCTGTACGTTACACAAAGTTGTTTATAAATTCCCTCACATGCCTATCAATCCAGACATCTCTCAGTATTCCTGTTATGTTTATTTATATATACACTTATAAAAAACAATAACCTTACACTTATTAGTCAAGGTGATTCAGCCCATGCCTCCCACTCTATTGCTTTGATTCCAGTCTTATTCCAAAAAACAGTCCTAAATATCACTGGGGTTACTCATAAAACATGGTGCTGCTCTGCATGAGTAAGACTATTTGAATCTGGCCTGGAGTAAAGTTACTAATTCTCAGTGAGAAGCAGAGCTAGATGAAGATTGCAAAATGTTGTCCRTTAATCTGTTCTTGAATTTTTAAACACATTTTTTGGTCTCTGTTCACTTGTGGATCTCTGAGCTAATGAACTTGTTGACAGAAATGTTCACCATAACAACCCATTTACAGCAAATATTGCAGGATCTTTGCACTCTTTCCTTCATTCAAAATAACACCAGTCTCCCTCCCCAAGAAATGACCTTCCTGTTTGAGAGTTTTGTATTAATTGTGAATATTCACATTGGTAGTATGTTTTGTTTGTTTTTCTAAATACTCCTCCAGTAAAAAAATAGAACGAAATGACTTAAAATAGAATTTAACAAATCTGTGGGACCAGAGAAAGACCTTGGGGGTCCAATTCCAAGAGAAAGGCTGGCTCAGTGGTTGGGACAGTACAGGGCGATGTGGAGTTCAGTTCTCTGCCCCACCAAAGACTTTGCTCAGTGGGAGGTCAGCAGTGTTACATCTCAGCTCCCCACACGGGAGCACTCTACCTTGCAAGGTGCTGAAAGGATAACAGCTTTCAGGACCTCAGGTACACGGTGGTATCCAAGAAAAGATGCATAATACTGACAAATCATCTGCTTGTGACCCAGCTATATTAAAAAAAAAAAAAAAAAGAAAAGAAAACCTGTGTAGAAATGATTTAGTAACAACTTCTTTACCTAAAGAAGTCCTTTCATCTGCTCACGGATATTTTCTTCGAAGAGATTATTCATGGAGCAAGGTTCTAAAATAAAAATTGAGGAGGATGGAGCAAAGCTGGGCTTTAGTGAATACATTCAAACCCTAGATACATTGCAAACAATCTGAGCCTGTTCCCAGGCAACTCCCAAGTAGAAAATAGGCAGAACTATTTCAAAAGATTTTTTTCTACAAATTGTTTATCTACCTGTGGGATCTTCTTCAAAGCCAGGCAAGATGAAGGAAAGCGAAGTTGTCAACCTCTGCTTGCTTTGAATCTGGCCTGTAATGAGAACTATACCCACACCAAGCTTCAGATTTCAAGCAATTTGATGTGGCCTTTTACAGAGGAAAAATGGTTAGAATTTTTATTACAATAAGAAAACACAATTTTTCATTCTCTCCTCATTTCAGAAGGTCTGAAGGGATTTTACTCAACTTCCTCTTCTACCTTCAGGCAGAGACCAAATCTGAGAAATTGCAGTCTGATTTTGGAAAGTTTTCAGGATGTACAAATAGGAGCTCCTGATGGGAAGTTACTGTTCAACACATTTTGTTGTCATGAGTGCTTCTGGGAAGCCACTACAAACCAGGTGCCCCCGTCAGCCCAGCTTTATTCAGAATCATAGCCCTCAGTCAGAGAAAAATGTTGGATCAAGCCAGTGGGAGGTTTTGCCCTATTGAGACCAAGCTGAATGGAGAAAGGTAGGCCAGATTGGGCTTTGCATAGGTAAGATTCATTTCCCAACTACTAGAATGCCACATGCAGTAGAAGAACATACGTCTTTAAGTATGTTGTCCAAAGCTTGGTGAGGTCAAGCACAGACTTATTCTAAAGGGCTTTGCTGCTGAATTTATCAGCCCCAGACAAAACTATGCAAGTGACTCAGGAAGGAGGAGAGGAATGACAGCTGAATTCAGGGGCAGTCTAGGTAGGCGAAGTCCTGTAACCTAGAACAGAATATGGTCTGGATCTTTGATGTTATGAGACTTAATAGAATTAGTATGAATTTATTTTTGTTGTATCCGGTGCTCTGTGGTGTATGGTATGCCCTTACCAAGAACAAAAGGGAGCCTTATAAGCAGCTGAATGCAGTTGGTATCCTTTTCAAGCCTATTTTAGACACCCGTGTTAGACATTTTGGCAAAATACAGTCAGCAGTATGGAAAAGAGTCCATAGAACTGGAAAAAGTTGCTGTAAATTCACTGTTGTTGCATTCACCAATTTGGAAAAATCAGCGCGAACGCACAATCCCCAAAATAAATGCAAGAAAATGTAGCTGTCGGCAGGCGCTGGAGCTCCCCAGCAGCTGCGGACTGGGAGCGCGGGAGCGACTGGGTACGGGTCTGGCCGGAGCAAACGGCAGTGCGGCATTCGCCCGTTCGCGGCGGAGGTGCACTCTTTGCCGTCGGTGTGTGTTGCCGATACTCCGATCACTCTTTTGGCTGCAGACGCCCCCCCTCTGCGTTTGGGATGCTGCTCTGCTCCAGGCAGAACTGGAGGAGACAGAAGGCGTGAATGGGCAGCCAAGGCAGAGCGCAGCCAAGGGACTGGCTTGGCTCCGGGAGGCAAAACGCAAGCTGAGCCATTGGAGCCGGCTGTACACAGATGAGAAGGAAAATGCACAAAGTGATAAATAACTGCGCTCCGACCGCCAGGAAGGGCTGCCAGAACATTCGCGCTTGGCTCTGCTCTCGCTTGGCTCGCCCGCCGCTGGCCCCCCTCCCGCGCAGACGGCGAGCCGGGCCAGAGCCACGCACGCAGCCCGGCGCTGGCTCCGAGCGACCCCGGCGCTGCCCCCGCGCGCGGCCGCCTCTCCCCGCGGGCGTCCCCAGGTGCGCCCGAGGGCCGCTTGCCTCCAGCACGCCGCCTCTGGCCAGATAGGCAGTGCCGAGTCACACCTGGCAAGAAGCAGCAGAGATAAAAACAGGAGGTTTTCCCTTAGCTTGGGTTGTTTTTGGAGGAGGCCCAGGGTGACTTGGAGCCACCTCTCCCATCGCTCCCTCGGCAGTCTGGCCTGCATCTGCCTCTAGCGTTAGCATACAGTACTGCCTCCACGGCCATAAACACCCTCTTGCTGTAAAGGCACCCTTTCCCAACAGAGGTAGCATGCACAAGTCGTCTGGGCGCTTTCAGTCATCAAACCCATACTTTCTCGCCCATAAGTATTTGGCAGTTTGCAGAACAGCCTTTGACAGCCGGCTGGAGTTGCAGCGTGAGGTGCCGAGAGCTGGGATGAACTTCCAGTGCCGTGCCTGATGCTATAGAAACTAAAACGACTCTTCCTGCGGTGCCCTGCGGTATTAATAATTACTGGTGCCTAAATGGAATGGAAGGAGCGATGTATCCTTGAGGGAATTTATCAGGGAAAAAGAAGTGTCTGCATTTCTCAATTTCAGCTGGCAGCTCTAGCTTGAGAAAAGCTATTGTTGTAGGATTTCCAACATCTCGTTGCCTTTCTGATCTGTGATGCACATTGAACATATGTCTTTGTTTAGTTGCCCATTATTTAACCTAGATTTTTCCCCCTTGAGAGATTACACTGAATTCAGGGTATATGAATGGCTTAATTTATCATTTTCCAATATAGATCGTCTTGCACTTGTGTGTAGTGAAAATAATTTGTTGTCAAGTTATCCAGTTACCACCTCATTTTATATACACCATAATGAGCTATTTGTAATGATCCATATTCCTAAGAAGTCTAAATAACCCAAATATTGCCATCTCACTACAGATAACTACTAAACATTTCCAACAGCACTGAATCATGCTGATCCCTGGGAGAGCTATGTACACAATTTTATAGAAACAGTTTGCTACTAGAAAATCCCTTTTCAAGAATACCCCTTTTGCTTTTGAAACCCTCTAGACTTTGAGAAAATTTCCCATTAAAAAATATGAAAAGATATTTCAATTTAGGGGGGAAATACAATTTTACTGGATATCCTTTGTTCCAAGTTGTATTTCTTTTCCTTTTTCTCTTACTGTCCTGTATTCCTTTTATAATGGCTATGACTCTTTGTGGCATGCTGCTCGTAGTAGTAGTGCATGAAAGTTATGTGGCATATCCTTGTGCTAACTGCAAGTCATTTTTCCAATATGTTGAGGTGCCTACTGCTCTAATTAGTACACATTCACCCCAGATTCATTCCCCATGGCCCAAAATGCCCGGGGTCCCTAGAGTCATTGCAAAGGGCCGGGCACCCTAGAAGGTGATTCATCCTACCTGAGATCCAAACCAGCCTGGGCTGTAGCTGCCTCACCTCCCGACAGCTAAGGCAGGACGTTACCTCTCCTACTTGCGTGAGGTCCTAAACTAGGCGCTTCAGTTAGGTGCTGAAAATGTGTGTTTTGTGTGGACTGAACCTGGCTCAGGCACTTCTTTTGTTCTTTTGGCRGTCAGTGTTAAAACTGTTTCATTCCTGTGCAGGCGAGAGACCCGCAAAAGTGCCGTTCCTTATGTTTCAGTGGCTGTTTTCTAATCGGGCAGTCTGATGTGGTAGCTGCCCTTAGGGATTTAAAATGTAAATTATTCCTGCTGTTATTTTATGGCATGACTTGGCATGATGTGGCATATCCATTTGGCTTGGACGAGGGACGAGGAACTTGGCCTGGCTGACAGACTATAGTCAAAGACTAATGACTGCCTGCATACTGCTCGGAGGAACCCCCTGGGGTGTCGCAGGGCCTGCTGCCAGTCCTGCTCTGAATTAACATCTTCACTAAGGAGCAGAGAGGGACGTTAGGCAGCCTGCGGAAAGAAGGGCAAGCAATACCAAAAACCCGACGGTCCTACTCACCTAAAACCAGCATTTTGAAAACATCCTAGATTAGACAGGTTGTTTGGATTGATCAAATAGATAAACAGTCAAGAATCCACACTGTGCCACTGTGAACTTTAAAATTTTGGATCTATGTAAAAGCTATTCTCAGTGAAAAAATAGTAGTTGCCACTGAAATGAAGTTGTTTGCACACAGGAAAAAGTCTTAAGGCATATGATTAGTATGATATTCATAATGAGAGCTGCTAGCTGCAATTTCTGCTGCTTCCCTAAGAGAAAAGATGAGCTTAGGTTAAAAAAAAAAAACAGCTCCCTGTGGATTCTCATAGACCCATGTTCTCACAGATAACAAGCTGCTAAAGCAAGGCTGCAGAATCAAATGGGGTCTCCTATAGTAGTAAATTAACAACAGGGGCTTTTGAGAGCTGCTTTGAAACACCTCTCTAGAGAAGGAATAGCTCAGAAAAAACCCTAAGTGACACAAGAGCAAGAGATTAATACAAGATAAACTCTAAGCTTGAGTCTTCTGATTTTCCAGCTCTTCTTTGCAACCGTAATTCCAATCTTGTAATAAAAAACTTAATGCTTTGTTCAATTAAAATAACATTGTTTTCCTTCTCTGACCTTGACTGAGTTTTTGAAGGAATTTAGATAACTCTGGAAAGCACTTGGAACATTGTTTTTTTAAATATTTCTGAAACCAGAAACACTTTAAAGGGTCTGACTTTGCAGAATCCATCATTATTCAATTCTCTGAAACATGGGTCCGGTTCCTCCTGTTTTGAAATTGCTGATTGCCTTGGTGCTATTTCTCAGTCAGAGTAGGCTCAAATATTACAGTCAAATTATGTAATTTGACACTGGAGGGGGACCTGGCAATCCAAACGTTTGCTCTGGGAAACCTGATCTAGGTTTTTAAAGAAAGAGTAATAAGCAGTAATAAAAATGGACGCAGGAGGCAAACCAGGAATGTCCCATCCCTAATCAGCTGAGCAGTACTGGCRTGAAGCACCAGCTCAGGAGTGTCGTGGTATTCGTGGGCGTGAGGGCTGTCAGGAAGGAAAGCAAATTCTGGTTGGAAACATCACCCAAAAAAGGCTGCGTGGAAGTGTCCTTGATTTGCCATCTTGCTCAGATATAAGAGACAGTGCTAGGGCTGCAGCAAATCAACACTGAACCATTACGATATGGTAGCCTGGAAACCTGGGCTCTTTTTGTAGCTTTGCCCCGGTCTCTTCTGCATCCTTGGCAAGTCACTTGATCATCCAGGGTCTCCGTGTGTCTCTGCCGCTGGTTTGCACTGTCTGTTCAGACTATGCTTTTCTCACCAAGAAGGGTTCTTAAGTGAAGCAGTTGTTCAGGGCTGGTGACGGTTTGTAAGTTCRGTTGTAGTTCAAATTTTTATACTTAGGAAGCTGTTAGTTTTTTAAAAGAGTGTATGTGTGTTTGGGATGGGGGTGTCAGAGACAGACTTCTGCTGCTGCTCCTCATCTTGGCGGTCAATATTCTCATTGGCTTCTCAGTGGCGATACCTGCCCTCGTTGCAGGATACGTGAGATGTGTGGGGTTAAGGATGCTGTAGCCCCACTGTCTTCMCAATACCCTTGCTTGGTGGGACATGCACTCTAGGTGAGATAAAGAAGTCATACAGCTGTTGTGCTGCTAAACACTCTGTCTGTCTCTGTATATTTATTTTAAAACTGTGACATTGTTTTAGCTTGGCTCTCTGCATTTACAGGCAGAAGTGCAGTTAACATGATCCCTGTTAAAACTAATGTGGGTGTTATTCATGTATCAAATTGCAGTAGTTTAATGAAATCACTATGAAATAATGTCTTGAGTGATAGCAGTGTGAACTGGGGTAGCCCTGACATGTTGTGAAATAACCATAGTGATAGTTAAGGATTTGGGGCTGTTGCCGTGACTACTAGCCTATTTGACTTGCCATTSCAGTGGAAGAATATTAGCCAGGAGACAACTCCTTTCTGAGACTCCAACATGACAATAGTGCTTTCTGCCAAACCTCCCTCCCCCCCGTAAGATTGAAACAAGACAGACGTCAAACTGTTACTATCGTTGATTCTTGCAACGTGTCCCAAATGGTAAACTGAATTTTCAAATGTCATTAGTAGAGGTATTTGAAGATGTATTTGAAAGTTTTCACACAGACTGCTTCCCCCACCCCAAAGATAGGTTTTAAATGAAAGGATTGTGTGTATTTAAGAAAAAAAAGAAATCTGCTTTCTACAGAAATTCTTTATATATTGCAAAAAATAAATGGTCCTAAACTGAAATATTTTAAGTGAAAGCCTTAGTATATATTCTGCAGAACAGTCTTATGATTCCTTTTAGGAGTCCAGTTTGAATGCTCCCTTCATTTTACATGGATCAGGTCAGGTGATCAGAGGAGCTCTCGCAACATGCATCAAGATCCAGGAGTCCTATGTTCACCCTGTCCAAAGGATCAGGTTGGCTTTCACCCTGGAAAAAATGTCCAGTCTGCTCTAGTCATTCAGGATTCCCGATATGCCTGTTTTTTTCCACTCTTAGTTCAAGATACCAAAAAGGAAGCTATTAGCAGAAAGACATTCTTAGCATAACCTGAAAATGAAGTCCTTACAGATGTCCCCACTTTGGATGTATAACAGTGAACCCACTAATATCACTAACAAGTTTTGAAAATTCAGACCAAGGTGTTCTGCTAAGTGTCTGAAAAGACTTTCCTTCCAAGAACACTTACTGTCAGTGATGCTTTGGATAACCGCTACAAGGATTACACACATGATATTTGTAAGATGATGGTGTGTATCTATTTAGTTTACAGAGTGGTGTTTTTTGGCATAAAAACATATGCATCATTACAGCTATAAAGCCTCACAAAACCTCAGGGTTGCAGTTCTCAACAGCAACGTTTTTGGCGTTCGAAAGGATGGGTCAGAACTGCAAAGCGTCCCAAGACCCAAAACTTTCACCACAGATGACTGGGTTGTGCTCTAGATATTTTGCTTGGCCCAGCTTGTGAAACATAGGTTCACAAGTGTAGAGCCCTGTGTCCCAGCACTGCAGAGGACGGGAGTTCTTAAAGAAATGGTACTGGCTCACGGGCGTCTGCAGGATGTTTTGGAAGGGTCAGGGCTCTCAGCCTTCCCCTCTCTGACTACTCCTGACGGAGACTCATGGTCGAGGTCCTCGTTTTTGGGTCTGAGCGAGGCCGAAGGGGGCGTATGGTGTGGAGGAAGCAGGAGAAGGACTGTCGGAGTGGCCCCTAGATTAGCAGGCCATCAAGATTGCAGCACATCTACGTGCAGCTTCTCAGGATGCCCAGATCAGGAGACAAAGGATAGTGAGTAAATTTGGATGATTCACCGAGGTGGGACAGGATGGAGAAGCTAATCCCTGTCAGCTTCTAAAGAGTACAAAGAGGCACATCCAAAACAAGCACATCATCACCAAGCCTGGAAGAATCCAGGAGACGTGAGGAGACCTCGATAGCTGGCGTCTCTCATCCTCCACGTTCCCGCAAGGAATCCTGGGCTGGCCACTTGGAGACGAGCATCCTGGTGCCTGCTGCTGGACTGGCTGCTTGCACACATCTCAATGCCTGTGAGTATGGGGGGGTGGGGGGCGGGTATGCGAGCGTGAGGGAAATCGTTTTTATTTTAAAATAAGATAATCTTCCTCTCCTGTAAGGTCCTGTGTTGAACTTAGCTGCATTGTTGCGACATTATTTCCTACACTGGTTTAAAGAGGGAAAAATAGTTCAGGACCCCCCTTTCCATCCTGACGTGAGTCAGTGCTATGTGGACATAGCAGCGTGCAACCCTGGCCACGTCTAGTGGGAAGTCCAGACTCGGCGCTCAGGGCACTGCAGGGGAAGATTTGGCTCAGGAGGGAGTCGTGAAAGGGGATTTTCTAGGGAGAAGGTCGAAGCTGCTTCCAGCCCTTGCGGCAGCTGCACAAAGGTGCGAAGGTGAGAGATGCTGAAAAGCTAGAGCTCTTTGCTCTGTCCCAGCGATGGCCATGCTGGAGACAACCATGACGCTAGGGGTGGTCCCTGTGCAGCAACAAAATACGCATTTGGAGCCTGCTAAGGGGAAAAGGCAGTTTGGACATAGATTTGTGGTGTTGTGTTTTTACAGTTGAATCAAATCATAAGCGAGGTCTCCCCTTGCCCTGGCTCCCCTCCTCTTTTAATGTCCTTCAATACATAAAAATAAAGATCCTTTATGTGAATAAGAGTAGAAGGCGCCTCCCCAAGCATGTTTTAAAAAATCCAAAAATAGTCCCAAAGTCTCAACCAAAAGCGAACATAGCCAGGATTTCTGTGGAAAATGTCTGCAGCTGGAGGGGGTGGCGGGGGGGAAGGAATTCACATAGGGGCTGCCCAGGCACTTTCCCTCACCCCCATCCCGGCCTGCCACCGCGCCTCGGACACCCGGTGGCAGCGGGAGGCTGACCCCGTCGAGGAGCCGTGACTCTGTTGTCGGCCGGCCGGCCAGCCCCCCCGAGACGCAGTAGAGCCTCCTCCGTGGGCTTCCCTGTCCTTCGTCTGACAGTTCTTGGCAACCGTGGTGCAACGTGTTGTTAACAGCAGTTCTCCTAATTAATGGGGAACATGTGTGTGTTTCAGAAATCCTTTCTTTTTTTTTTTCTTTTTGGTGGAAATACTGTAAAACTGTTTATATCCACTATAAAAAGGGGGAGGGGGGAGGTTTACTATCTTCCTCTCCCAAAGGTTTCCTTTACCTCAGATCAACCCATTTTACGAACAGGCACTTCTCTAATCCCTGGGTCTTTTCCTAAATGCTTTCACACATCTGCACCCCTCTATCCTGCATTCCTGCCATACCATCATCTTGTCCTAATGAAAAGTAGCAGCATTCAGCTCTGCCAAGTTCCTGTTTTTTAAAAAAAGAAAAAAAATCCTGTTTATCAAAAAATTTCAGAAGTTTGTTGATTTTTTCCATTCATTAACTTAAATTTTTGCAAAAAAATGAAGAAACTTTTGCTTTCCCAACTGTTTTCCCTTCTTGAGTAATAAGAAGACACATGTTTATATACCATCTGCCACCAGCATGTTGTGCAGATGAGCTGGCAGATTCATATTCAGCCCACCTCTAGCCCAAAAATAGGGGTCCTCTGTCACAGGTAACTAGCTGCATCATCTGCCACAGTTTCTAGCACAAGGTGTCTGGTGTTAGCTTAGGAACAAGCACAGAGAGAAGAAAGTGAAGTGATGCATAGATCTATCCTCAGCTGGTGCCAAGCACCAAGAATATAAAATGGGGCCAGTGCAATGCAGAAAGCCTCCAGCCTCCTGTGAATGTGCTAGGGCCCAGAGAATAAGCGTATTAATGCAGTACTGTGCTGAGCTAATATACTCTGAACGAATTAGATCTGGCAGCCCAGCGTGGTATCGTGTTATGCAGGGCAGACATACCCACAGTATCTGTGGCGGCCAGGCCTCCAGTGAGGACTGCTTTCAGAGCTCCCTGGGGCAAATAGTGGTGATATAGGATGCACCTGTAATGACGTATGTGGCCCTTCCTTGAAGTTTGAGCTGTGTGCAGGGCTACATTGGTACCTGTAGGAATAAGCAAAAAGAGAGAGGAAGAAAGTCCTGATCAACCTAGCCTCTTGTAGGGAGGTACCTGGTTTCTATTTTACTTTGAAATAGAGGGACAGAGAAAAGTGCTTCTGGTGGAAACCTTAGGTGGAGAAAGCCGTAGCACAYGTGCCCTTTGAAGGTGCCCACCACTAGATTGAGGAGAAACAGCTGCTCCCATTCTGGATTTCCTTGAGATCTGTAGAGAGTCAGAGGCTTTGCAGTCTTTACGTGCGTGGTTGGTTTCTCATCACCATCGTGTCTGAGCCTCTGCCTGCCTTGCTCTGATGCTATTACCCTCCCCAAGACTAGAGCATCATCCTTTGGAGTCTTCTCCTGCAGCCTGGTAGAGGTGTGGTAGGTCAAGGACTCAGCAAACAATGCAAGCTCTATGGAGTTGTGCTTTGGACTTCAGGTTACATGCGTGCGTTTGTAACTTGGAAAAGACTTACAGTATCCTGACAAGTCTGGCAGGAAACGTTATCCTAACCCACATCCAAGTTACTGGATGCCTGGGAGACTGGATAGCAGTGAAGAATTTCTGTTCTCTTCTGGGGGAGAACAGTTCTGAGCACTGACACGGGGAATACCTGATTCAAAGGAAGAAGGAGCTTCTTCCAGCTATTTGGCCTGCACTCCTTGAATTTTGACTGCCATTGTAAGGCTTCTGGAGGTGTATAGGATACATAAGGGGAGCAGAATGATGAATAGTCATCAGTGTACAGTTTCAGCTTAGGGCAGAGTTAAATCTTACGTTTGCCAGGAGAACGTTATTTCTGGTGGTTTTGGCGTTTTGCGTTAAAGAAAGAAAACTCTGAAATTCCACAGATAACAGATTTTCCTACATTTGCCCCCAAAGGAGGAAAAAAAGAAAAGGCCATTTGTGAAACATTGTCCTCTGTTTCTTGTGGAACACAGCAGAAAATTTGAGACCAAAGCATCAAGTGTTTCACTTCTCATCAAACCCATGGAAATGTCATTTTTTCCAGGTTTACCAGAGCCGCAAATATGTTCACATAAGCCGATACTACCAGTACAGCTAATGGACCAGATCCACAGCCAGCGTTAGTTAGCATTGCCCCATGGTATACTTGTTACTTTAGCAGCTTGCCAACCATGGTATCATTTTCCAGATGATTTTCATGGAACTATGACAATTTATATCCACAGAGGATTTGGCCAACTGAATTGACAACCCGCCTGGCAGGACTTGATTTTGCAGAGTTCTGCCCGTATCTTATAAAGCAACCAGGAGAAATGGTTAAAAGTCTCACCTCAATGTGAGACCCTCAGCATCATGTTACATGGCACTTTTCTCTGTGGCAGTGCATTGCCATGCGGCGACTTTATGATGTACCTGGAAAAGCTCTGCTGTGAAGACCCAAACTTGGTGAAGCTGCACCAAAGCATCATGGCAGCAGTGTCTTGTTTTACAGAACAAATACAAAAGGGAAGAAAAGCTGGCAAATAGATGGAATTAGTAGAATCCTTAAGATGGAAGAAGAGATGGGGTTGTTTTTGAATGGCTATAATAGGCCTTGACAGAGATTACTGATCTGTGACAACCTTAAAATTCTATGGACACCATGTTTTTTCCCCACAGCTTGCCAACACCTGCTGACACATCAGCATCAAAAAAAACCCCCAAAAAACATACGCTATATTCTGAAAGATTTCTGGATAATCCTCTTTTAACATATTTAATTCCTTAGCATTCATAAGCGGTGGGTTTCATCCTTTACTATTTTGCAAGAAACAAGTTAGTCTTTCAATTCTTTGGTTTCCAGACTAAGCCTATCCAGTTCCTGCTTTGTGCCTTCAGGCAAGCGGGACATTTCTCAGTGCGCTACTTGTGGTGCCTTCAGAGCTCCTGTTCTCCATTTAGAGTTTCTTTATCTACTGAAGGAAAGTCTCAACCTTTACCTCAGTTGTTTTGATGCACTCTCTCAATGCAACCAAGAGCATGACAGGCTTCCAATCCATCTGCGTGCACTTCCTTCCCCGATACAGCTACAGTTTGTATTTACATATGCATTTAGTCTGCATACAGCTTTAAAAGAAATAACCTATCCAGCTTAAGATCTAATTTCTTCTTACTAACCCACTAGTAATTGCAGTATTTCTTTTAGCACAAAAGCCACCTTTTAGTGGATACTGGTGTCTAAGCTAATAGTGTTGCCAACTTCAGGTTACAAAAGCTCCATTTGTTTTTAGATAAGCAGTCCAGCACTCTGCTGTAATGCTGCAAATTTCAGGAAGAAGGATAAGGGGAAAATACTGCTAGTGGGACCCTTGAGCTGAGAAAGCTGTAGCATGCTAGCCCTCAAAAATTCCCACAGCAGAGTCAAGGTTCACCCTGAAGATGAAGAATAGCAGACACCATTTTGGATTTTCCAAGACTGAGAGGTCATCAGAGGCTCTTTTACTCTGTATGTAGGTAGCTGGTTCCTTGCCACCATGCCATCTGAGCTTGTCAGCCGTCCTCTGACACTGTCACCATCCACTGCTAGGTATCTCTGTCCCAACCTAGGAGGAATTCATCTGTGGTAATGGAGCTCATGTCCCTTCTRAGCATGCTCAGCTGGGGTTATATTATAGCATATTCTCAACAAGTCTTTGTTCTGGCTTGTTTTGGCTGTGCTTGTAGCTATACATACCATTTTTTGCTGGACACTGGCTTTGAACTCCACATTGCCTTTCTACTTCAATTCTCTTGACGAATGGCTCTGTTAAATGTAGGCATCCGCATGGGCTCTCTCTGTTTCTTTCTGCCTTGCATCTTAACCACAAGTGGGGCTGCAACCGGGGGCTTYGAAAGATGTCTTCAAAGCAACCTGTTTCACTCTTCAGCCCAAAATCATTTGTAAGTTATTCTGTGGCCAGCCTTCTTTGTGCAGTCTCTCCTTCAGAGCATATTACTTATATGTTTCTTCTTTGTGGGGAGAGAAAAGGCATTCCTCTGATTTCTGGCCTGTTGTATCAGAGTTAGCTTTTCTCCCTGCCATGTAGATCAAGCACCTCAGAACTAGCAGCTGTCAGACATAAGGYTGCCTGTCTGAGTCTTTCCACAACTATCCTACAGCTTTTTAGGTACAGCATGGAGCATTATAAAAGCTTTCTGCGTTATCAGGACTTCGGTCTTGCTAAAACATCTGACTGCTTTGTTCAGCCACTGATTATAACTTTTTGTTGTGGTGTTCAGCACCCACCTCACACTTGCACAGCCTTTAAAAAAATCTGCACCTTCTTCCAACAGCAGCAAAAAACCCCTGACAGCCTGTGAGCATAGGTACCCTTTAGATAGGTAGGTTTGGGGGCCCTTTGAGGGCTGGGCRCATCCCATCAGGGTCTGGTTAGGGTGGTGAAGGTGGCACCTGGCATTAATAAAAGGAAAAATAAGCAGTAGAAAGGGCTTTTGGGTGACCTCCTATGAGGGAGGAAGTTAGGAATGGAGGTAGAGGAAGAAGCAGGGGAAGAAGGTGTTTTCKAGGAAGAGGCAGAGGGGCTTTCCTGAAGGCTTTCATGAATGAGGACTGATGAAGACTGTAGCTAGTAGAGATTATAATACGCTGCTTTCTTAAGTTGGATTACACAGGTGGATGAGAAAAGGGTAGGGATGAGATCTACAGAAAGATATGTCTGTTTGAAGATGCAAAAACTTAATCAGTAGAAACTCTTACATTCTTTCTTTTCTGTCAAGAAGACCATCATGAATCTGTGGTGAAGGCCTGTAGGCTGAGCCACAGGAGACAATCCCTCGGCGAAGTACTTCAGGAGACTTTCCTAGGGGAGAGCTGAAGTAGCTGATGGCACAAGAGGCTACAGAAGAACTTGGGGAATAATAAAAGTTGTGAGAAATGCAGGACATATTTCTTAATGCACTGCAATTAGGAGTTAAATACTATGAGGAAGCTGTGAGGCTGTATCTTAAGAACTACACTTCTGGGGTTGGCTGTCCATGTCCATCAGCATGCCAGGAGCATGTCAAGCTGTCTGATTTCCCCATAATCAGAGGAAAACCTGGCAGACAGGCATGGGGGGTGGGGATAAATGCAGCAATTCCAATTTTCCAGTTTTTGGAAAATAAGTGACTTCAAAGAGCAAAGGGGTAAAATCCACATGCTTCTGTATTTGCTAGACCTTGAGGCATGAGAGATCTGTAACCTGTTCTAGGAAGAGCTGGGAGAAGGCAAATTTCTAGACCTCTGAAACCATATGGAATTCCTGATTCCCCTTCATATAAGACTGATTCAAACTTGCTTGAATTGTATTAGCTCTTATTTGTACACTGTAGCTTGACTTACAAAAAAAAAAAAAAAGAGGGATGGGGGGAACAGACCCAAATCCACAACACACCAAGTGGCCATGTAATAACACATTGCAAATGGGTTCACCATGGGATTTCAGATGACTTAGTAGTATATAACGGCCCACAATGCTCAAGTGACTCATTGCCTTTGCTATATCTGTTCAAGCTCACCATGTTGAGTAAGAGATATTTACCATCAAAAAGACTCTAATAAGTTCAGTTTCTTTTAAATAGCCCTGGCACATCCAAGAAGTATGGCATAGCTTGTGCTCTCAAAACATCTCAGCTCACTCTGCAGGGCTCTGGTAGGACTTACGGGCAGATCAGAATCCTTCAAGTCAGCTAAAAAACTCACTGAGCCAAAAGTAGCTTGAGGCTTAGTGAGCTTCCTCTTGAGGTTGCTGCAAGAGAAATCCAGTTAAGGCCTAACTGGTTTTGAATAATGTTGTGCCTGAAAGTCCCCAGTTGAAATAGGATTTGGCTGCAGGGCTAGAATGAAAAAGCAATACAAAAGACTCTCCTAGCTCTTCCTAAAGGGAGCTAAATCAATAGATGATTTCAGGTAGGAGCATAGCAAGTTCAGGTGGATTTTTCACCTCCTTTCACTAGCCAGCGAACGGGTTTGCTGGATTTGTTGATTGTGGATGTTGGGGAAGGAATCATAGAGTTGTACCATGCCAAAGACGCCCCCCTCCCTCGCACATGCGAACCATTGCCAACATCCATCCTCTTCTCGGAGGGGCTGGTGCTCCACTACGCTGCATGAGCTTGATTATGTTAGAGTGTGACTGCAGCAGGGGGTATTGATACAGCCTAGTGCAAACTGAGGTCCGAAATGCCCTTCCTATCCCTTCTGACTCTTAAATCCATTTACCTTTATTTCTTGGTGTATAGCAGCAGCTAATTTATTGGTGTTGTTAATAACAATAATAGCACTGATGACATTACAGTAAAGAGTGCAAACCACATCAAAGGCCTGTCATGCAAAGTAATATATACGCATGCACACAAGTAGAGATGCTCTGATCTAGAAGCTTGTGGCTGTGGAAACAAACTTTCTGAAATCACTTTCATATGGAATGTTTTATTTTTATAGCTCAGCCCAAGCTCAGCTCTGTCAGCCTGCCTCTTTCCAGTGAACTCTTTAGATGCTCAGCTGAACTAAATCATCATAGCTGATCCCAGGTTCTTAGCTTTTCACTAATTCCCAGAGTTGGCAATTCCACTCTGAAGTCAGCATGGGCTTTGCCTGAGTGACAATTAAGTGGACCCTCAGGATTTGGCCCTCCCTGATTTGGGAGGAAATTGGTGGGGGGGTTTTGTTTGTTTTTTTGTTTTCCTTTGGTGAGGGCGTGAGAGAGGTTTGATAGAAAGCTTTCGCGCTCAGCTCTCTTCAGTTACTCTTTCTGTGAAAGGTAACAGATGCTCATTGTGACGCTAACATTATTTCAACGTCTAGAGAGGAAAAACGAGGACCTGAGCAATCCAAACTTAAAGGTTAGTTTATTTCAAATGGTTTTGTGACGTCAATAGGCAACGATATATATAGCAAAATATTTTTCCTCTTTACCACAGGGCCTTTAAAAGGATATCTTTGTTGTGTTAGTTGCCATAGCAGTGACTAACAAGGATATATATACATATGCATATATATATATAAAAGGAGGGATTCCCTCAACCCTGGGGTTGATTATGTTGGCTTACTGTATATTTCTGTAGCTGTATTTCCTCCTTTTTTTCCCCCCATTTCTTGCACCCCTACATCCTCCGAAGCACTAAGATACCTTGTGGAATATTCTAAAATGGGGGAATGAGTGTTTTCAATCAACCATTTTGAAACACTGGTGTTGTCCCATTTTGCAGGGCTCTGCTTGTTCATGGTTCTCTCTGAAAACAGGTAACAGTCCCTGTCTGGGCAGAGCAGAGACCCTTTGCAGCTCCCACTGTGCCTGGGTGATTCATGTGCAAAGCAGAAAATGGAGACTTGAGAAGCGATGTGACTCCATAAATAAATTAGAAGGCCATTAGTAGTAAATGTGCTGTTTACTATTTAGATCATTTCATATGTGCCCAGATTGTGCTGAAAGGCCTTTGACATCCTCACCTTAGAATAGATTTTATCTTGATGCTCATGTTTCAAATCTGTTCCTCCCTTTCAGCAACCTACTAACATACTCCAGAGATCTTCCTGTCTGTGGTTTCTGTCATGTTCCTTTGCTGCCTTTTTCCCTAACAGTCTGCCTGTCTAGCCTAAGCTCTGCGACCTGTTTGCAGCATGACTTTGATCTAGACCTGAAATGGCCTCTGAGCGCAGCCTTTGGGAGGTGAAATGCTTGTAGAGGATTTCTTGGTCTCCTCTAGACAGAGTTCATTTGTCATCTAAATTGGCGCCCCTGTTCTATTCTTACACCGTACTGTATATGCTGATCTTGCATTGGCCCCAAAATGCTTGATAAACACATAAAGCAGCATGATTACATCCGTGACATGCTGTTTGCTCTCTCTCTTTTGTATCTGTAGTGATTTATACATCTATTCTTCTTTCTATTCCTGGTAAAGTAGCTGGCAAAGAAGTACTACCCCGTGGGAGAGGGGGAGCTTCCAGATGTGTTTTGTTCCCATCTTGCTTGGTAGTGTTTCAGACCAGAAGACCCCTCCAGTGCAGAGATAATTAGGAAGAAAAGTTTCCTGTCTCAGGGACTCATTCGCCTTGGCTTGTTTGTCACCTGGGTACAGAGCTCCTTAGTCCGTCAGCTCTTTCCTGTGCACAGACAGACGGAGCCTACTCCAGTTTAACAGTTGCCGGTGGGAACCTGGCCAGGGTGCAGGGGCAGGACAAGGAGAGTGGGACAAGGGGAGTGGAGGAGTCTGTAGGCAATTGCCACTTCCTTCTCAAGATCCACCAGCTGAGATGCTTTGCCTAGGTCTCCCTGCCTTTAATTAGCTTGCTCGGGGAGAAAGTGGTGTTGCACCAGACAGCTCAGTGGGTGCTTTTGGTGCAGGGGTGAAGCTAAGTCCCCTGTGCAGCAGTCCTATCTCCGATGATAACATGTGATATTCCTGACCCCGCAGCCCCTCTCCCACCTCCCTCTCTGCTCCCACAGTCAGACAGCAGGGAAATCCGAGCTGGTAGCTGCAGAGGGGGAGTGGCTCTGGTTTCCTTTGCTCTCTGAATATCATTTGCTTAGCAAGTGTCAACAAACCTCTGGGCAGTCCTGAACATGATGTGGATGTAAGCTCCCTCCTCAGGGCTTTCCGGGGCTGGGAGGAGTAAGAGGGATGGGAAAAGGAAGGGGTACTTCTGTCAGAACAAGTGGGAGAACATCTGCATTTAGGTTATTCCCAAAACTACTTGCAAATCTCGTGTGTATGTTGGAGCTGCCAGCCAAACTGGACTTGGCCATAGATTGGTGAAGGAAGAGCATGTATACAGAAACACCATACCAAAGAGCAGACAGGGAGGAGACTGGGAACCTAAACCAACCATGTGAACCAGCCTGCTTTTTGTGTTTAAACTTTTTCTTTCCTATGCTTCTTTTTTCCCCGCTGATTTTCGTATCAGGGCCTTTTCACTTGACCTATCCAAACCTATACTTTTTGCATCAGTGCAGTCAGCTGAAGTTCAGTTTTCTTCTTTTTGCCTGTTTGTTGTTACCAACAAGTAGGATGCTGGAATGGGAACTTGGCTGGCCATTGTGTTGATGACAAACGAAAGGGAAGCAAACACAGCTTGCTTGTCTGCAGCTACAGTGGTTCAGCGGGGTTGGCAGTAGTAAAGACATGCTATTTGTTGATAAAACACACCGCGCCAAACTCTGAGAAGGAGCCGAGATAGACAGCATCTCAGCGTGATCGTCTGCGTGTTCTGCCTGCACCTTCAGAAATCTCAGCTTGTGCTGGCTTAACCTGGTGGAGTTGAAATTGCACATGGTTTCCACTATGCTAGGTCATGGCAGGCTCTACAGAAGCAGCTATAAATGCTTGACGGTAGTGGAGAACAAATCAGGATATATGGTGTTGCGCATATGTACACGCACCTTGAGCCTTCTCAGCCTAGCACGTGTGTGTGTGTCTACATGTTTATATAGTCCTTATTTGTATACTTATAGGCATATATATATATATATGTATATCTTTGCACATGCATGCAAGCGCCATGTGAAAGAGTGAAGGCAGAGTGCCCTAGTGAGCAGGGCACCTAGCTGGTACTCTCTGAGTTTTAATCCCTGCTCCACCGTTCCCCTGCAGGGTGATCTCACTAATATTATTTCATCTCTGTTTCCTCTTTGCATATGCAAAGCCCATCTGGGGCTTTGGTAATACCAGAGATAAGAGGTAGCAGCTACTGAGGTGTCTTGGGGGACAGTCTCCAAAGAGATTTCAGAGTGGAAGGAGGGCCTGATCTTTTAGTGGTGCCGTGGCTCCTGGAGCAATGTGGTGCTGCTCACAAAGCTGTGCGTTCACCTCTGGCTGCAAGGTCAAAGAGCTCACTGGCAAGCTAAGTGGTCCTCAGGGGTTAGGTGTAAACCCTCGCCTTACACAAGCAGTCATGGCAAATGCATGCCTGGATAGAGATGCTCCTCAGGGCGCAAGCCCCAGGCTTCTTGTGTTTCAGATGCTTACTTTGCATTGACTGTCCCTGGTAGACAGTGTCTCTGCAGGTCATGGTCCCTTTGGGGCTGGATGCTGGCGGCCGGTCTGGTGGGCGATGGGGACAGATTGGCCCTGGCAGCACATGTATATCCCAGGAAGGGGTGGCAGAGCCTGGCGCAGTGTCCCAGCTGGACATCAGCTGACAGCACAGTGGGCGTGAGAGGAGGAAGCCGTGTGAATGCACTAAATGACCAAGTTACCAGACAGCAGATGACTCCAAGGGTTGTTGGATAGGAAGGAGAAAATAACAGCACTGACAAGGCTGTCCGTGTGTGTATGTGTGCTCCAGGGAACAACGTGACTGTGGGAACCTGCCGAGGAAGGGCTGGGAAACTTCTGCTGGGGGAATGCCCAAACTTGCATCTCTGCCCCATCGCTCCTGCAGACAACTGGAGCTACTGTAGCAAAGCTCTGCAGGAAGGGGGTGGAGAGCAGTGATATCACACCTCTTGTGATGATGGTGGTAACTAGAATAGTAAGAGACAGTCTTTGGCCCATAAACCTGGCGGTCTACGTAGCCAAGAGAGATACAGGGTGGCAAGGGAAGTGGAGACGTGACTTTCCAGGGTTACATGGGGGGATAGTGGGTAGCCAAGAACAGTGGTCTGACTCCCAGGCCGCCATCTGAGCAACATGACCACATTTCCCTCAGTAATAAGAGCCACGGTGAACCTCTGCCAAGAACCGGCTTGACTCTGCTCTGAGTGGTCACCACTTTTGAGGTTTTAGGGAGGGAAAAGATATCAGTTCAGCAGTAAATAAACCCATTCTTTTCTAGTTTTGCACAGAAGCAGAGGTACTAAAAGCACTAGTGTTGGGAAATCTAAAGCACTGTTGGTTTTCTTGATTGCCTGAACTCACCAGAAAGTAGAAAAGCTTCATCTCTGCTTGTTTCTTTCAAGAGAAATGGCTTTTGTGAAGCTGCTACCTTGGTTCTGAAGCTTCCCAAGTGCTGGGTGCTTCTACAGGATTTTTGAGCTGTGCTTACTATATATGCTGTAGTGGGGAAACAGGACCATAGCAAACCTGGCTCCTTGCCAATTAGAAAGGTTGWTTTGATTAGCCAAAGCTTTCCAGTAGGTGGCATTATCTTAAGTAGTCTTCATCTCATTCGTTCATGCATTTGATTTTTTTTTTTCTTAATGATTTGATTTATTGATGATACACAGCAACATCCTCTCCCTTGAACGTAAAGTGACAGACTCTCAGTTGCTTTTGATACAAAGAGAGATTGATGCAGAGTGCATGGATGTTAAGGTCACTGGTCCAGGCTATGAAAAACAGAGCCCATTTAATTTCAAGAGCTGAATCTTTACAAAATGTTCACAGCAAAATCCCAAACTAGGTGCAATAAACTTAGCACCAGCCAAGTTTGCAAACCTGGGCTGAATTGCAGGAAAGCCCTGGGCCAGGTTTTGAAGAAGCCCTGGGCCAGGTTTCCAGTTAGCTTGAGGCCACATTTTAAAAAGGCTCCTGATCAGATTCTGATCTTCCCACAGGCTATGCTTCAAGTGGTTTCCACCAGCCAGAATTTAAGCCCACCACTGCCAAATTCCAAACTTGCTCATGACTGAATATCGGTTATGTCCAGGGGCAGGCTTCAAACACGTCGAGGTCTCAGCCGTGTGCAGGACCAGTGCCCTGGGGAGCATGCTTTTGGCCCAGGCGGGAGCCCGGCGAGAGGCTGAGTGGCAGACAGCTTCCCCTATAGAGTGCAGTGGTTTCATTTTCATGGGGTTTCAGCGCTTGGCATTTTGGGCTCTGTTTCACGCCAAGTTTTCAAATCCAAGAGGCCCGCAGGCCTTGTGGACATGCAAAACCACCAATGTAACGAAAATTGGTTCAAAATTGATTTAGTTTAAAAAAAAAAAAAAAAAAAAAAATCCAAGCCACCATGTGGAAACATTTAAAACAGTCAGTTACCAAGTTTAGCTAAATGGAAGTAAATGTATTTAAATGTGTCCATACAGAGCACTGGCTCTGGAGAAAGTAAATCTATTTACCATGAATTTTAATTAAACCAGTAGAGCTCTGGTTTAACAACCAGCAGTGAGTAAAATTTGCCAAAACACTGATATCCCCGTTTAGACTCTCAGAAATGCCGAGAGTCTCCTGGTCACCTTTATAAACTTTCTCAGACACTTAACTCCCCTTTTTTAGGGCGTAGGTGTTTAAGTCCAGAGCCTTGAAGATCCTTATTAAAATGTCTAAATACCACTGATTTCAAAGAGGATCTAATGCCTTTGAGGATCTTGGCTCACAGACCTCGTTCCTATTAACCTGAGGGGAGGTTTACACTCTTCTTGGATAGCTGAATAATTTTGACTCAGCTGTGGGATCCTAAATGACTTTAGCCTGGCAGCAGTTATGGTATTTTTTAGGATCTGAGGCTGTGGAGTTCTGTACCCAAAATAAATAGGGGGGGAGATGCACCATAACCTAAATTGTCCAATGCACCCTTAGTGAAACGGCCTTTACACAGAGTTTTCACCCCTGTCGTGGGCTCTCGGAAATTGTCTCCACACACAACTGCRCTGTTTGGGGTTTAGTTGAACTTGTGAGATATCAAACCTGTTTAGTTAAAGCAGCCTTGCGCAGTTAAAGGTTGGGTGAATGCCCTGACTTTGGTTTAAGCTGGGATTGTTTTTGTTTAGCCTGGGTGATTTCCAGTTGAATAAAAAATGCTCAGTAGTCGTTGCGCTAGGTTTAGCTGAACTGAATAGCCGGTTGCAGGTTTCCAGGTAGCTAGGTCTTGACAGCAGGGCAGAGAAAATTCACAGCCAAAGTTGTTCAGCTCTCACTGCAAGAAAGATGAATTAGCAGCATCGATGGCCCTGCCTAGCAGTTGTTTCGGCAGCTGTGGGTAAAATCTAGGTCCTCGCGATCTCCAGGGGCCCAGATTTTACTCTCTCCGTTTTTCTCCTTGACATGGTGCCAGCGTCATCCTGCCAGCCAAATTTGTGGTCCCATCGGCAAAAGATGCCTCTGCTCCCCTTGTCTCCCTTTCGCATCTGCCTGCGTGCGCAGCTACACACATAAGCAAAGCAACCTCCGAAGTGATGCCATCAGAAGATTTCAGATGGGCTGGGTGTGTGTTGAAATGATTTGAGGCTAAAAGCCCAAAGGGGGAACTCCATCATGAATTCCCCATGTATAACTAATTTGGGAAAAGAGATTAAAATGGGACAGAGCCTCTCTCTTTTCTCCCCCTCCTCCATGGCCCCTTTCAGAAAATTAGGGGGCCCCTCTCCAAGGAGAAACTGTTGAAAATTGCACACTACTTTCCCTTCCCCTTCCTCCTGAACATAGCCAGAACAGCAATATACATTTCTGAGGTTTGGCAGCAGCATCTGAAAGCATGTTTTTTTGCCAGAGAAGGACTGGCTGATGGGGGCCAAAGTGCATGTGGGCTTGRGGGACGCGCAGGGAAAGGAAGGGAAGGCACCTGTACCCTCTCTTCCAGCTGCTGCTATTAGGGATCCTATTCCCACTGTTTCCCTACAGTGCCGGATTATTGAGTTTATCTTTATTCCCTGGGCTGTATCCTCGGCCTCTGGAACGAGACCCGTCGGCTGAGATTTGTGCCTGAACTTTGGTTTCATAACAAAAGCAGAAACGGTTGTTCTTGCGACAGACCTATTTTGGATTGAACAAAAACATGTACGGCCCATGTGCAGTCCATACACCAGAGAAATTATGTTAGCTAAGCTAGTACGGAGCTAGCCACGATCCTGGTTTATGTTAAACTTTCTCTACTGCAGTGTCACTGCCTTTGCTCTCCCAGCCCCGTTTCCGTCCACCTCCCGTCTGTCTGACGCGACCYCAGCGCTGGTAGCTCGCTGAGGAAAGCGTTGCTTCAATTTTTTCTTACTGCTGTGTCGAGGCTCAGACTGAGGATCCCTGGTGCCAGCCACCGATTTCATTAGTACAAATGCACATATTCAGTGCAGTACTGAAGTGTTGTCTCTAATGGAACAAAGAAAAACTTTTCCATTTCCTTTCAGAATTTTCATGCAAAGATTTGAAAAGCTTAAAAAAAAGTCTCGGTTGCCCAATGAACCTGAAATCCAAAGTGTTTTTGTGGCTCAAAAGCTGAAAAATTCTTTCTGCTGTTTCCTCCTGTGCTCCTTCCTTTCTCTTAAAAGGAGAAGGGAGAGAAAAACAGAAGAGGACAAAAAGGATTATTCCCTCCCCTCCTTTACAAAGGTTGCAAAATATCAACCCATAAAACGAAGCTGTCTCAAACATTTTGTTAGAGTAAAAACAAAAGGAAAATAGACACTGAGGGATGTTTTATTAGAAAGAAAACTCATTTAACAAAAAATGCAGAGCTGTTCCCTTTATTAAATGTTCATTTTTGGGCACAGACATGTCTTTTTGGTCCATCTTTGAACAGCATCTGGGACATGGAGGCTCTAGGCCRTGCCTGAGACCTCTGAATGCTGTGGCAATATGGATAATGGAAATTAATTCCATGTTAGCTTACGAAAAATTCCTTATTGCCTGCAGTCATAATGCAGAGCATAAATACATTCATTTAGATTGCCACCTTCACCAGCTTGGGCTGCAGGGAGGCTTTCCTGTTCCAGTGAGCTGTTGCCCTGTGCTTAAACTCTGCTAAACTCCTCCTTGAGCCTGTGGCACCAGGGTAGACAGAGCTCTTCCCACTGCCCCTGGAGTTCAAGCCCCCATGTGAGGAGCTGCAGCCATCAGCGTGGGAGAAGAGAGAGGGGCTGCTGTTGTTCATGTTTTTACATGGCTGGATTCCACTTTGGCAGACGGGAGAGACTGCAGTCTGAAAGCCGTGGGCTGATAAGTGGCTTTTGAGAGATAAGATATGAAAGAGACTGTAATTCTGGATGAGAGTGTTGACTAGTTTATATGTGTAAGTCCAGATGTTCAGTAAAAGGAGCTGTTCCAGCCATTCAGCTGTATAAGTCTGCTCGCACGTGTATGGTTTGGTGTGCTAGTGGCACTGAGAGAGTAACGGGGGTGCAGATGGCTCCTGGGGATCCCAGGAAACGGAGGGGGACATTCAGGTGACTCCCAGCCCATCATGGGCTTTCATTTCCATTTTGCTTTCACTCAGCCATACGTTTCACTGTGCAAAGCAGGGTGATTTCTGATCACTGAAGCTGAGACTACAAGCAAAGGCACAGCCCAAGCTGGCAGAAAAGGGGAGGCCTTGAAGCATTTATGCCCTGAAGACGCTGTGACTCAGACACACCTCTGAGTCACAGGGTCTGCCTTGCTAATCCCGGGGGACAGTGATTTCCTACTGGCCTAAAACAACAGTAAATCCTACCCATACAGTGCTGGCTTGGATACCTCAGCTGGCTAGAGAGGCCAGAGGCTTGGTTATGGCTTCCCCGATTTCTCCGCTCGTTCCCACCTGAGTAATGAGGAAGGCAGACACTAACTCTCCACCTACATCAGATGGAGCTAAGGCAAAAGTGGTCATTGCAAGGCAGAAAGGGGAATGTCACTACCTCTAGTATCAGGCTCTGGGAACACAAGTCTTCCTGGTGTTTGGGTATGTAATTTGCTTATCAGCAAAGCTGCATAAGTACACCTATTCCAGAAAATGCTTTTCTTGCAGAGAGCAGGCCTCTCTCCAGAACAGCTGTACTAGTTAACTAGTCTTAAATGAGAAGCATAGCTCAAGGAGGGCTGCATTTAAGTAGAAAAGTATCTTATCAGGAGCCCCTGTCTCAAACATACAGTCACAGCTTAAGCACTGTTTTAGGAAGAAGCAGACTCAGGGCCAGGTTCCCAGCATCTCTCAATTGGGGGTAGCTTCCCTAAAATGGATGTAGCTGTATTGATTTAAATAGGGTGGGAGTTTAGCCCTGAATATTCTGCAAGAACATGAACTATCAGTGTCCAAGATTTTTCCAAGCAGACACTTTTTTTTTTTTATCATGAGCAAGATCGTTGCAGACAGGGAAACAGCTACGTCATTGGATTTCTCTGGGCTCTGTGAGTTTGAAGGTAGATGAATTGGCTCATCTAACCTGAGTCTGTTTAGCCAGTATTTGAATAGAAACAGGTAAACCTCCATACTTAATGGAGCCTTTTCAGAACCAAGCTTCCATGATTCATTTGTTCATGTCTCTAGAGGTGAATTGTCCATGGGTCTCTTCATTATTTTGATCATTAGACATCATCAGGTTTATTTCAGATGTGGCAAGGGGAGGTAGTCACAGACTTGAGGTGTCTAAGCAAGGTAGCTGGGCTCCCTTTCCAGTCTACAGGGTGGGATGAGCCTCTGAAAAGGCATTTCAGAGCTGCAGCTGCCATGTGCATGAACACCCTGGCGATTCTGCCTCCCTCACCATCAGGATTGTGACCTGGCAGGGGGATGCAGCAGGCAGCTGGTGATGGGAACCTCTCGAGCAGGTACAGTTTGAAGCAGAACAGCTCGTGTGTTGGAGACATGTGGAGGCATGTGTCTACATGGCAAGTATATGCGTAGTGAGGAACGAGATCAACTGCGTAGAAACCCAAGGGATGCAGGAAGAGGTGGAAATGGCAGGTGTGAAGGAGGTGAAAACTGGACAGAAGCTGAGGTGGAGAGACTATGTGGGAGAGAGAGGAGAGGACTGGAGCCAGCTGCTGGTCAGTCCCACCAGAGCTGCAGGAAGCCCCTGTTTCTGCAAGCCAGTGTCTCTGGCAGGTTCCTCCCTGAAGTCTTCCCCAAGCCCATATGGCCAGGAAAGCTATGTGTGGGGAGAATGGTATTGCCTGGGGCCTAGGGAGTGCTGGGCTGTGCACAGCCCTGACTCTTTGAACTGAGGGGAGAAAAGTGCCTCTAACTGTGTTCTGATCCAACCCCCCAAACAGAATAAGGAGAAGTGTTTAGGTATAAAAGTGGCCTGGCTGTGTGCTGTACAAGCTCAAGGTGCTGCATCTGCATGTCCCTCCTCCAGCAGTAGGCGACCTTCCTCCTGAAATCCTTATCACCCGCTGCAGGCTTTCAAACATCAGCAGCAGCTACTGCTGGACACCGTCGCAGAGGAGCACAAACACAGTGCTCTTCTGTTCCACATTACAGCTTGGGACCCGCCTCTGTTGCCGTTAGCACACATTCCTAGTTCTGATTCACAGTGGCATCTCTCTCTGCTTCTTATTCATTACCCAAACATCTTGGCTAGCAGGGGCCTATTAGTGGCTTTGGCCATTTGGAACAAACGGCGGAATCTTATGGTAAACCCAGAGACACTTTATGGAGGTGTAATATCTTGGTTTTGGTTTCCATTGCATTTTTATAGCACAGAGGCCAAAAACACATCAAAGAAGCAAATCTGGCAGTGAGCACCAACCCCAAATTCATTACACTTACAATTAGGCTGTTAAGAAGAGATAATAAAAGAAGAAGCAAAACTGTGTGTCCTCTTCAATTGCTGTTTGCTGAGATTTCTTCTCTCTTCTGTGGCATGGATCCCCAGGCATCTTAGTCCACTAGCACTAGCAATGTTGTGCTTTGGGACAGCTGAGGCATTCTTCGCATTAAAACTCTGGATGGATCAAAGGGCTTTGGCCGGTCCATGTGGAAGGCATAAGGCTTTTGTGCATGTCCTTTCATTACTGACTGCTTTTTCACCGTATCGCCTCATTGTTCTGTTTCTCTTCTCCTTTGTGCAGTTCATGACCAATTAAACAGCAAGTGCATATCTGCGATGCAGATTGCTTGCTTCAAAATGTCAAGGTCAACACATTAGGGAGCTGAGGCAAAGCATATTGCCTCAGTGGCCTTTGCTTAGGGAACTCTGAAGCTGATCCTTGGTCAGGATCATTCCTGTGGAAAGGGGAACAAAGCAATAATTGCTAAGCTATACACATCAACAAAGAAAATCAACAGCTTGGTTGTAACTTGGGTGTTTGGATGACAAAAAGTTGCATCTCAACAACTCCTGTCAATGGCTTGTTAAAGTGGCAAATATCTTTGAATTTTGTACCATTACTTCCCACGCTACTGAGTATGGATGGTAACAGGAGCAACTGAGGACCTGCATGGCAAAAACATCCATGGTGAAATCTGCTGTTGCAGTTAACTACGCACAGAAATAGTTGCAGATGACTTCATCTTTCTCGCCTGAGGTGTTTAAAAAATTCTATATTTATCAACATTTTATTTATGGTGCAAAGGCCTAAGTAAAGATTTAGTCTTCTAGAGAGAATGAAAGTAGTCTTACAAATAAACAAACAAGAATCCCGTCTTTTAACCAACATTTGATTTTGTTGGTGGTGGTTTTTTCCGTGTCTTGAAATGAGGAAAAATTCCTGTCGTTGGTCAGAAAAATGGGGATTTCCCTCCCTCTTTCCCAAAAAGTTGCAGGAAGTTCCTCCTTATTAGAAAACCTGATAAACCCTGCAAAAAATTCTTGACAGCTCTATGGATAAGACCCGGACTATCCCCAAATGGGTCTAGCTTTGATGGGTAAAGAACATGGGTAAAGAGAAAAGCTGCCCATTCACAGAAAGTAGAAAATATCACAGTAGGGTCATGGCCATCCTGTGGGACCTGCTGGGATGCCCAGAACTGGGGTGGGACACCTGGAGGGAGATCAAGTTGTGAGTGGCCCTTGAGAAGCTGCTGCATGTCAATGGTATATCCAGATAAGCTCTGTCTTCACTAGTGGATTAGGACTGCATCTCAACTTCTGGACTCCTTGTGAGGCCACACACCATCTTCTGCTCTTCCTTTTCTCCTCGGATCCTAGATGTCATGGAAAGGAAACCTGTGTATGGGGGCTGAAAGAATTGGGGCCTACTCCAGCAGTGTCCTCTGTCCTGGATGTCTGTGGTCACTGTGGCCTTAGGATATGTCCTGGCATGAGTCTGCCATGCAGTTTAGATATAGCCTCAACACACCCATCTCTGAGTCAAGGGACAGTCTGTTCTTTTTAAATACTGTGACAAAAGCGTCACAGATCCAGTGCATGAAACATGTTGGGTAACAGTTTCCTTAGTGGCTGAGGCAACGCACAGACTTTGTTAGATTTTGCTCAACAAAGAAAACGAGATCTGTCTCTCTTTCTTTCTCATTCCCTCACTAGCTGTGGCCTTGTTGGCAAGAGCTAGCTTTGTCTTCTCTGGGAATGGTATATGCTGAAGTCTTATTAAATAATGCATAAAAGCTAATGGGAGATGTAATTCCAGGGAAGTTGTAGAAATTGTAATTTTTTTCCTAATTTATCAGATCAAGATCTCTGTCTTTAGGATGACCTGTTACTTCATCTGAAAGATATATATATCTGAAAACGTATAAAACTTCTTGTCTTCCCAAGGCATTCACTTGGTCCCATTGAATGTCTTCTGTTCTTTTATGAATGAAGCAGCGTCACATTTTGAGCAGGGAGGTAAACAGTTTTCCCCTTCTGAAGCCTTTTCTTAGTTTCCAAACTCTTTCCCCTTCTTTCCAGAGAAGCCTCAGAAATTTCATATGGAGCTACAGTTTCCAGCTTTTCCCTGCCATAAGAAGCCCTTGGCTGGGGGCTGGAGATCGGAAGGCTGCTCTGAGATAAGTGCCTTCAACAACAGCCAGTGTCTAAATTGCTGGGATGCAGTCCTGGGTCCCATATTGGACTGGGAGCCAAATGTACAGCCTTCCACTCTCATGCCTTGTGCCTTGTTTGCAAGGAAAGGGAACCAAAACATACCCTGGATGGGGCTGGGCAACTGGGGGACCGGACCTCGTGTGGGCTGGGGCATAGTCTTGTCACCCAGTCTGGATGTGGCTCTTTGAAGGCCTGCAGCATAGAGGTATTTAGGAAATAACTTTCCTTCCCCACCCCCCCCCCATTATGATTTTGCCTTGGAAGGCAATTTTTTTTGTTTGAAAAGCTGGTGTCTCTCAGTAGTTACCTCCCTTCCCCCCTCCCCCCAAAAAATGATCAATTAGAAGACTTCCATAAGTTTTTGGGGGGGTTTTGTTTGTTTGTTTGTTTGTTTTTGAAACTGCATTGAAAAACCTTCCCTATGGAGGAAGGCAAAAGTATTTCTACAGAAGGTTTTCAGCCTTTCTGCCAGGAAATGTGTTTCTTTAGACATGCTCAAGTGACCCATGAGCTGGCAAAATGGCTTTCCATTTTCCCTGCTCAATCTGTGTCACCATTTCGCAGCTAACAGGCGATGCATGCTCTGAGAAGATTTTTGTCAGCTGGGTTACAGCAGTGTTGGGAACTAAGAACAACCCCTTACAGGGAAAGCATTTCGAAATCGGTGCCTCATATGGTGATAGTCAGAAGCTTCCTGATGGGCCCATGGGCACGGCTATTCTTCTACTGCACTTTTCCTTGACATAGCTGTGTCCACAGTAGGGGCATGAGGTACCAAGGCATCTCCTACTGTGCCAACAGCAGCCTGAATTTTAGCCTCAGTAGTGCAATTATTAAGCAGGTGGAAGTCTTGCTTCTTCCCATTTGTCATGTCTATGCTAGAATATTTTATTAATGAAATCACTGATGTTTATTACCTACTAAATGATCTCTCTCTCCAACAATCTCTGAGGGTTATTACCACAAAGACTTGCACAACAGATGTTAAAAGCCATCGGTTTAAATCAACATATACTTTTATTAAAAACAAAAACGAATGTTTTTTTTCTAATCCCTGCATTCCAGTCACTAAAGCTGAGATAATCTTCTGGAGAAGCTAATGGATATAGTTAATAGCTGGACTGAATTTATAAAGAGCTCGGGGAGAACAAATAGAACAGCAGAGATAACGCTGAGCAGGAACAATAAGGATAATCAGCTGGGTTTTACTAGCAGAACTTTAGTTGTGCCAGCCGTTTCATCCATTCAAGATAATGCACCAGATGATGTTGGATATTTGTATTTATTCTTTGCACTTTGTTTCTCCTGACTCAGGATCCCAGACTGAAAACGTTTAAGCAACTGTAACAGTATGAGAGCATGTTTGTTGTCAGCCATTTCTTATTCCTTGTGGTTTGCTACAGAAATCTAGACAGGCTGTTGTTTGTGGTCAGTTTATTGCAATGCAATACTTTTGTAAAGGTAACTAAAGATTTATTATCTCCAGTCTTAGCCTCTTTTTTTCCACTCACTTATAAATGGAGCTAACTCCTTGCAAGAATATATAGTCTAGATTCAAGTGTCTCTGATGTAGTGATGACTGCTTAGGATAAGGATTTTCTTAATTACATGAGTTTTCTTAATTACATGAGTGGGTGAAAAGATTGGGATCCTGACTGTGTAGAGCCCTGCAATTTGTGTGGTCATTAATGAGTTTTTAAAAAATAGCAATATCCTACCAAATTGAAACAATTGCACTTTACAGTGTCAGTGGTCTTATATAATCTGTGCTGATGTTCTTACTGATACAGGATGGGCAAGGCAATCCAAATCATGGTCCTGGACTTGCATTCTGATTTCCACARAAACTAGGTTTTCAGTTCAGGCTTATGTAAATAAGTGACTTTCTCAGAACATCTTCTATAAGTTGTCATGTCTCCAGCTGATCTAAACTCCCAAGTCAATTCTAGTATGTAGACTTTAGTGGAAAATTGTGTAATAAAATACATCTTGTGATATTTCATCAGGTACTAGAGAAGGACTTTCTCCAAGAGACTGGTTTCCTGATGCTTCTTTTTTAACTTGCCATGAGTCATGTCCATCGTACTGGGTTAGGAATGGTGCCTTTGGCATGTTTCAGAGTACTTGGTTTGGAAATAACAAAGTTATGATTTCTGCAAACAGTGTAAGCTGAAGATGTGCAGAGCACTCCTTCCTAGAGTTTCAGGTTACCCCAAGGGATGGTAGGGCTAGCAAATGCACCTCACTGATCCCAAAACAAGGAGGAAGCAATTTAAAACAAGGGTGTTCTTCCCACCCCCACTCCAGCCAGCCATCCTTAATGGTCTCAGTCCATGTCTAGGTAGCATTTGCAATAGGCATCCAATCTGCCTTCTAAAGGACCTCCTGAACATCTTCCCCTTTCTTAGATGAAATAATAACCAGAAACCTCTCGTTTCCTCTCTTTTCTTTCCATTCCTTAACAGTACAGAGTCTGATGTCACTCTCTCAACAGATAGGCAGTAAGTTCTCACTGGGGTTTTCCTCCCTGGGATAACACATTGTTATTTACTGTCTGTTGCGTTTCCGGTGGTCTCCCAGCCTCGAGCAACRGGAGTCAGAAGGTCTTTCCCCCGTCTCATAGTCTGTGGTATCTGTTGTTTTCTGAGTGTTGGAATCCTTGTCCCCATTACACAGCCCCAAATCTGACCTTGTCAGAGACCACACACGGGTGTCTCTGGATGAGAGGGGAATGTATGGAATGTTTTTCAATGAACAGTTTATGAAATTCCTTTCCTATATGTTTCGGAAATTCTTTAAGTTAAAGAGCATAAACATTTCTCCAAGGGAACTAGGATTTGCAGCAGCTCAGAGGCAGGCACTTGTTTTTAAAAACAACATTCTTTACTGGGGGAGGGAGGGGGGAGGATGAGAGGTGAAAAAAAATAAGAAAAGAGGAAATGTAAACAAGGAAGCATAATTCCCAGTTCCATATACATATAGGCAAGCATAACGGTGCAATGGTGCTGAATGTCTCTGATGCCTGGCAGTAGGCTCTGTCCTCTTCCTAGCATTACTGGCCTGGTGTCTCTCTCAGGACATGAGGTTGAGATCCAAACAGCCTCATCCTGATCAGATGAACTTGGGGCCTGAGCCCCTCTTACAATCCATGGGGAAAGTTAGGCACGAGAAGATAGGAAACATGAATGCCAGTGCTAACTGGGGAACTGTCTGAAACAGCCGACAGGCAATGCTGAGGACAAGGGAGTGTCTTAAATCTGAAGGCCTCTCCTGAAGAGAAAGCATATGTGTTTTGGGTTTGTTTTTCCTCTGAGAATGTTTTATACATTTACATCTTGCAAATCATGAGATCAGGTATTTAGACAAAACTTGGCAGGAGAGACTAGGGCCGAGAACATTCTCTAAATCTTTTTTTGCAYGCAGTAGAAGTACAAAAGGAAGGAGAGGGAATGCTCCGGCTGGGGCACCCTCTGCGACGTGAGGTTGGGTCCTCTCAGGCAGGCAGGAGAGGGAAATCGGCCCAGCTCTGCCTGGGTGTGTGCTCCAAGTGCTGAACGATTGTATGATAAGGTGGTACCACCTCTTCCTCTGTTTGTGTTTTGGAAGAAAATGGAGTTGCTGTTACAAGGGGCCTGAAAGGTTTGAAGGGCCCTGATTTGGTGGGCCTGCTCGAGAGGCGCCTGGGAAGGGCTAGCTCGGTGTCTGTGCTGGGTGAAGAGGGGAGATGGGCGTGGAGCTATCTATCAAGGAGGAGGTAATTTGGGGCATGGTCGAGAGCAGAATTACTAATTTTGAAAACTCAGTGGTTTCCAGGGACTTTGAACCTTTGTTTGGGACTTGCATACGTCAGTCCCACTTTAAGTGCCTAGGTCCCTTTTTTGGATCTGGTCCTAATCTGCTAATTCAAATCCAGCTTGCATGCGTCATCACTGTAAGCCAATATAGAGTTGGCAGGAAATGGCTTTCCTATCCTGTGAATATTTTCAGGATTTTTTTTAACCAAACCTGGGTTTAAAACTTGGGCCAACTGCCAAAATTTCAAAAAATTTTGCAAAATGAAAACCCAAGTTTAAATTTTTTTCCTTTGGCATCAACTAAACATTTAATTTCAATATTGACTTCTTTTTTGTATTTTACTCTTTTGTTACCAGTGTGGTTTTTTGTTGTTTTTTTTTTTAATTGGAATTTAAAACTGGGGGGAGCTTGTTGAAATCTGTCCCTATCAAAAGCCTGAATTTGATGGATTGGCATTTTCTGATCTGAAAAGCATTTCATCAAAAACAACCATATGCCAATTAGCTGCAGCTGTTGGCACCTGGTGGCAGTGGTCTGTATTAAATGTCAATATAGTGGGACAGCCGAAAAACACAACAGCTGGCACACACTAGCTGATCTCAGGAGAGACACCATCACATGGGAACAGCAGATGAATTTTCTTCTTATTAGGCATGGTTCTTCTTTTCCTAGGTGAGGAGCGTGTACCATGACTTGTAGTGTCAGTCTGTGAATCATGGTGAAGGAGGAGGTTTGGATCTGGGCCCTCTCATCACTGCAGACCACTTCAGTGATAGGTCCATAACAGTATCATTTGATCAGTATCATTTAACAGTTTGCTTGGAGAAATCCTGATCCCTTTGAAGTTAATGGAAAAACTGTCTTTGACTTCAGTATGGCCAGGACTTCTCCCGTCAAGTCTGATTTTGAATTTGAATTTTATTTTTCGTGCCTTCTTTTATGTTGCCCTTTATGCTTGGCGCTAGTTCTTCTCTCCTTGGTTCTGATCCAAAGACCGTTGAAATCAATTGAAGTCATTCCATCAGCTTCAGTGGGCTTTGGACCAAATCCCTTGCACACTGAACAATCTCTATCTCATCTTTCAAGTACTTCCTGCAAAATATACTTCTTTCACAAAGCTCTTAAGCACAGCCGGTACTGTGTGACATTTGTATTGCTTTGTGACAGACTTTCAGCCAGCAAACTGTACACGGGTCAATTAAAGAATAAACAAAATTCGCTGATCAGGTTTGCTCTGTGTTTGTTCTGTAAGAACATGCAAGTAAGAAAATACACTGTTTATTAATACTGAGGATGGGTTTACAAATATGATAAATACCATTTAGAAACAGGTCTTGTGTCATAACTCTTCCTCTATCATCTGATGTTCTATAAGTGATTTGCAGCATCTTTCCATGTAGTTATATGAGAAATGCTTTGGAAATAGGRTGTGGAAACATGATGAAAATTAATRTGTGTGTGTGTGGTTGGGGGGGGGGGTGTCTCTTGGATATTTTCTTGATTCCAATGGCCAATAAATGAGACCTCTCTGGCTTTCCTTGTTCACTGGGCTTTTAAAACTCCTAAATAGAAGTCAGATCCATATTCTTCCATCCTACCACATGTCATCTTTCTTTGGCGGATAGAGACTGCATTTCGCTGTCCATACGATAATCATCTCTCCCCTGTATGACGCTCTCACACATGCTGTTCGGACTCATTTGGGCTGTTGTCAAAGAGTTGGGGGTTTTTTCTCCATCCCTTTTGTTTTCTGCTTGTTTTCTCTCTTCTCTGCTCTTGTCCATTCTTTATCTCTTGGACACATATTATCAGTGCCATCTTTCAGTGCCATCTCTCTCTGCTCTCCATCCCTCCTGTCTCTATGATTAGTAGCAGTACTACAGTAACATTTGCAGGCCCAAAACTGCCTTTTGAGTAGCACAGATGATATACAAGCACAAAATAGTACATAACGCTTGCCCTGCAAAGACTAGAAAAGGGGAGAAGATGCAAGAAATTCAAAAGGTGCTTTTTCAAGGCTGAATGGCAAGTTGAATAAAAGGAGAAGTCAAAGACAGTAATAAAGTCACCTTCTTTTCTTGTCACAAGGGCTAAATCACATCATCCTTCTCTCTTTTCAGTCCTCTTGTTTTACCATTACCCACGCAATATTTTGCCTTACTGTGCTCAGTAGAAATATGTTCCTTTCCCTCAACTCTAGTGTAAATTCTCACCCCTGAGGACCAGCACCTTGCATCTTCATGGTATTCAGACCACACATACAAATCTGATATTCCTGCCTTGAGTAGCTTGTGATCTAATCAACCAAACTACAGGCACTGGGATGGGGAATAGGGCAGCCTCCAGAAGCATGAAAGAGCAGGTGGAAATCTACTGGCAGAAATCTTGCAAGATCAAGTTTGTTCCCTACTGTCCACATGTCAAGCCTGTGGAAATTTCAAGAGCAGGAAATGCAATCCAAAGGCTCTGTTCAGACTTGCCTCTCCTCCCAGTCTAATCTGCTTCTGGATCCAGATTCCTGTATCCTGAGTACAACCTATGTCACTGCAGTGACACATTTTTGCTGTGCAGTTAAGTTGTGAACGTGGAGAGCAGTGACTCCCGTCTAGTGGTCACTGCAGTTTTTCAAACAACAACAGAAAGAACAGAATGAGACCCTCAGACTGTCCAAGACTAGTGAACGCAACTTCAGTTTAAAGCCATCTGTCAAACAGCTGGCTTCAGAAGAAAAATTAACCAAGCAAGAGAGTGGAGGAACTCAGTTAGGGTTTTTTTTTTTTCCTTCTTCTTTCATCTGGCTAGGATTAAGTATTTTGTTTTTCTCTTCTACATGCATCAACATGTCACCATGAGACTGTATTACTTCATGTGCAGATGAACAAAAATAAGAAAAAAATAGTTACCAGTGCTTTAGTGAAATCTCAGCTGAGTGAGGTAGGAATTGCTCAGGGCTCAAGTAGGGGTGAGGACCACAGCGCTGACTTCCAGGCAGGGAGTGGAGTCAGCAGTTTTGTCTCCATGGGGGGAATGTAAAACTACAGATGATCGCAAAGGTGCGAGGGTGAATTTAGAGAAGAGTTAGAGAATAGGGAAGGGAGATTTCACTAGCTGATTGAAGGTTTGCTTGTTACAAAATCATGGGAATCAGGGCTGGAAAAGAAAACATGTTGTATTAAGTCATCTTATCCGGTCTCTGCAACCAACCACTGTAGGCTTCCTCCCATGTGCTCTCCAAGCAAGTTTAACCCTTGGAGAATAATGAATGACCACTGCTGAAATACAAAATGAAATTGGCTTCTGTTTTTTCTGCCAAAAAAGGCATATTTCCTCTTTCTGGTCCGGGTCTCGTCTGTCCTTCACACCCTGCTGAGAGCCCCCAGACAAAAGTTGTCTTCCAACCTGAAAAGCGGATCAAGAAACAGCAGTATCGTGGGGGTGGGGGAGGGTGTGATTTAGGATTGGATTTCAAAGATGTGTGGCCAGAGAAGTTGGTAATCACTTGGGAGAAGGGTTTCTCTCTTTCCTTGCTCTAAAAAACCCTCTTTCCTGGCCCCCTACCTGCCTTTGCAAACACTTAGCTAAGATGATGATTTACCAGTTGTTATCTAACTTGGAGCTGTCGGTTTCCTGAGGACAAAGGCCCAGTGCACAATACGACAACAAGGTCTTACATTTAACCGCAGAGTCCCTTGACACTGCAGCGTTCCAGCACAGCAGGCTGGAAAATGTGTTGCAGCTCCATATAAATTGAAAAAAAGAGAAGGAGAAATGTAATGAATTAAATATGGAAATGAATAATACACTCAAGTACAATCTCCTCTGTTTCGTCTTGGTATTCAATCCCATTTATTTTATGTTGTCCTCACATGGGTGACTTGCAGGGTTGCACAGATTTACCTGTAGTGAACGTGGAAGTGTTTTGTGAAGATTATCAGGGAGAAAGCTGGAGGCTCAGCCATGGAGGAAGAGAATAGGAAGGACCTGTAGAACCTGGGAAGCTTAAGAAGGAGCATAAGAACAGAGGAAAGCACATAAATTGGCATTTTTTGCTAGGGTGAAGGTAAGGATGCACCAGCTGGCACTGAAATCAGTCTTTAGGTTTTAGCAGACCATTGGTTCAACCAAAGAGGGAGAGCTCCCATCCCCCAGAACTGCTCCTCTAGGCAGCCATTATTTTATTGCTTTTAAGAGTGTCTGAGATCACAGATCAAAGCTTGGCAGCCCAGGACAGTTTTTCAGGAGGGCATGGAGACCCTGTGGTGCAGAAGCCACTGAGCCTGTCGTAATGGAGCTGTCCATCCTCACTCTCCATAAGTGATGTTTACTGGTTTGATGTAAAGATGTGTAGCTTCTCTTTTTTCTTCCCTAATATCTCATTATTTCTAATTTTAGACCTCTTTTTCTTTGATCACTGGGTAAGAATAGATTATCATGAGCCTCTGTATTTTTTCCTCTGGAACGGGTTGCAGAATTTTTCTTAAAAGCTTCTACAAAGTATGTTTTATGAAGGATATTGATCCAAGAGCAGGTTATCTTTAGGTGATGAATTACCATACACCAGCTGCTCTGGAGTAACTATCCAAGCACATGCTCTTAAACCAAAGCACTCCCATGTAGTCATATGTGTCAAAGTGGTAAAATGTCCATTCTCATCTGAGACCTGAAATAGTTTGTGATTTCATTGCATCTGTAATATTAAGCTATTTGCACAGCTAGGAAGTTAAATCTTGCTTCAAAGTTACATTTGTCTAACATCAGCCTGAAGTCTGTCTGAATCTTTTTATGTCTCTGGCTGAAAAGGTATTAACTATAAGACATCTCTTCTATGTGAAAGTACCTATGTATAAAAAAAAATCATGTCACATTCTGACTAATCTCAGTAGATTAAATGCTTTACTCATCACATGCAAGACGTTTTCTCTCACAAGATCATTTTGTGGCATTACTTGGAACCCTGTCTGAGACTTCCATATCCTTCCTGAATTCGGGATGCCAAAACTGGAGATATTATTCTTCTAATGATTTTAGTAGTGGCCAACACAGGAACAAAACCCACTTCCCTGTTTCTACTTGATAATCCCTTTTTTTACACACCCAAAGGTCGCATTAGTCATCAAAGCACAGCACCAAAATCTCATCCAGAGGTGATTAATTTTGATGTTCTTTATGTCCTTTGCTGAACCTGTGCTTTCCAAGACAGAGGTTTCACCCTGAATATAGATCCTTGCTTAGCTTTTCAAACTTCAGCCAGCTTGCCCCTTGGAGAGGCCAGTTTTTCTTCACGAACTGTCAAGGAAGCCTGGGCCAAGCAGACTCCTAGTATAGATGCTTCTATTATGGGCGAGAGATTGGAGGCAGGTTAAATCTCAGCCTTTATCGCCATGTGTGATAGATTTCACTTGTCTTTTAGTGAAATGCACATATCACATTGTGATAATTTAATCAGGTAATCCATGTATCCCTCTAATATAGCCTGTCTTCATCCTTCTTTATTATCTCAGCAATCCATGCACCATCTGCAAATCCCACTATCACAGATTTTGCATTATCTAGACTGTTGCTAAAAATGCTGAACATTTTTGGACTGATAACCAGTTTCTAAAGGGTCTCGCTAATGTCCTATTTATTGTAATGCCTCTCCATTAATAATTGCATGTTGATATCTGTCACCGAAATACATTTTGATAAATGTAATACATGCCTTACTATTTTCATATAGGGTAAAGTATTTGTTTCTTAACAAGATATCGTGAGATATCAAATTATATGCCTTGGAGAAAAAGCAAATATACTCTGCCAACACCATCACCTTTATCAGATAGACCTTTGTCCAAAGAAAGGTAAAAATCTGTGCTTCTTTTAAGTACCAGAGCAGTTTCACACCTTGATAGGTCTCAGAGACACTGAATTTCCTGGAAATTGGGGTTTAGCAGAAGTCCCATCTCAAATGGGAGCTCAAGCTTACTGCCGTTACTCCCATCAGGAGACATGGCCAGTGTTTTCCATAGCTTGCATTTAAAAGAATGAATCACCTTCTTTGATAAGGTACCAGAATTCTTTGAAGTCGAGGACTGCTCCTCTTTCAAGGTCTTGAAAAATTCAGCCCACGCTACAGACACTTGTAAGTGTGATCTGCCACCCTCCTCAAATCCATGGGAGAAGCTTTACTTACTTCCAGATATTCAACTGCTTGTTAGTCTTGCTCTTTAGAATAATTTTCAGGGTCAGGAGCAGAGCATTCAGTCCCCTTGCAATATGCATCCTATAAGATGTCTGTAGCATGCCAAGTTCATCCTCTGTTGTTCTTGTCCCCAAGTGGACGGGTAGGGGAGCAGGAGAGAAGTGT
Organism: Apteryx rowi; assembly: GCF_003343035.1. Taxonomy (NCBI): domain Eukaryota; kingdom Metazoa; phylum Chordata; class Aves; order Apterygiformes; family Apterygidae; genus Apteryx; species Apteryx rowi. The sequence goes on along the minus strand of NW_020450684.1, from coordinate 28,730 downwards.
GCCTTGCAGATAGAAGTTGCATCTCCTTTCCCCTAGCATGGATGGAGAATAGAGCATTGGACTGGCAGTGGATGACATGGGAGGACAGCTTGCTGCCTCTATTCAGTGCCACATGTATTTTACCTCCTCCTGAGCCATTACTGTTCTCCAATGTGATACCCAGGCAATAACAAGTTGTCTGTGTCATACTTCTCATGCGTTGCTCTTGGCACCCACCTTCCTATGTTCTCTGGGTTTGCCTTTCTTGATATGTCATGTTCATGTTTAATTTCTCTTGCTAAGGGCTTTGGGGCAGGGACCTGTGACTTTTCTTTTTCTTTTTTTTCATTTTGTAATTGTAAAGGCCTGTAAAGTCACAGACCTCCTTAGCACTGTATAAATAATAAACAATGCTAATACTTTTCATTCCAAAAACTCAGTCTGCAGATTTTTAAGAGGGAGCATGGTGTCAATGCAATCGCAAAAGTGCACATCATCACCAGATGGAAATCAATACATGGCATCACTGTAAGGGTCCACATGGTAGCACTTGTCAGTAATTCTCTTCCAGTCTGTCAGCACAGTATTCCATCATACAAACAGGAGGAACATGCTGTGGATTTGTATGTTTGAACCTCTCTGGGGACGCCACTAATATAAAAACCATTGCCACCAGAGGCTTCTTCTGTACTTAATGAAAGGAAATACATTTTCCTTCACTCTTTTCTCGAGCATGTGGAGAAGGCCTGGATTCACAAAGCTGAGCCATGCGCTTGGTTTTCTGTGGCTAGCAGCACTATAAGAACTAGTGGCAACTGTGATAACACAGACTCCTACCCCCTGAAAGCTGGCGTAGGACCAGATTCCCATTTCACATTGGTAAGGCATACTCAGTGTTAATACTGAATCTGCAAATACAGGCACAAATCAATGGGACTATGTTGTCTGCTCTTTGGACCTCCAGGCCTTGCATGGAGCTTCTGTGCTTCACCACTTGGAGGATAGATAACAGCAACGTGTAGTGCCCCACTCAGTCATGGCAAAGGCAGAAGTGCTTAGCCGCTGTGGTCATACGACCTATGGGAAATATCTTCTTTATGCTCCTTGAGGCATGCAATGGCTGCAGTAGAGCCACAACTCATTAGTCAGCCATCTTTATTAGCCCGTTGCCAGTGGGAGCTCTCCACAAGGTGGCAATGTAACACCACACATTGCATCATCTCATTTGGCAGATGTCCTCTGGTTGGAGTTTTCCTCATCCTAAGGGTGGTACCCTCAAGGACTTGCACCCATTCCAGGTGGGAATGCAACCCTGGCTCAGACTGAGGTGAATGCAGGCAGTCTGCCAGCCAGCTCTCTGCCAGGGTAATACCAAGTCTCCAGATGCAGACTACAGTCCAACTGCATGTCTTCACCGCTCCTGGTTGCCCATGGAAAAAGACCAGGAATGACTGCATGGAATCACCAGGCCTGGAGAACGTTGGTGGTGCTCTTTAGGTAAAATGGCAGCATATTACGAGTTGGAATCTGGTATGTTAGCAATACTAAATAGTACCTTATCCAACAGTAAATCCAGCTGTAGTATGTAGGACATCTGTGAGGCACAGCACTACCTCAAGATGAATAAAGGCACCAAACAATGTCCTAGCTTATACATACTTCCCATTAATTTTAGAGGAGCCAGAAATATGTTAGCTGAAAATGAGATATGATCATCATCAATAAGTTGCTTTTATCTGTTTAAATTTACCAGCAATAACACAAGAAGAACAGATGATAGATAAATGACACTAGCTTCCTCCTACAATACAGGCCAGGATTTTGTGAATTATCCCCAGATTTCAGTACCTCCCCTACGGCTTCTGTTCTGTCTCTTACAATAAAGATTTGCTTGCCAACTTCTTTGAACAGGGGAAGTGAGCCAAGACAGTCCTGGAAGGGGCTGAGCTCTGTTTGTTGTGCGATGTTTTGGGAAGCCTTCTTTTGATATGTGTTGATGTACTTTGTCCCCCTTAAGTCTCTTTGTCTTGGTGAGGGATCTCTGTTTGCCATTTAGTTGATTCCTTGAGGAACCCTCGCAGAAAATCTAAGGCAGTCAAGGGTGGAAGTGGGAAGGATGCTTTAGCAACTCCTCACCCATTCAGAGAAGGGATTCTACCTAAAGCTGAAGTATGCTGTTGTCTCTAAGAAGTTGTGGTGTCTTCTGAAGTACCAGGTATTGGTCATGGCTAGAAACAGGAGAACAGATTAGATGGATCCAATGGACTGATCTGGTATGGCAGACTTTAAGGTTTTTGAAGCCTACAAGGGCATTTCCAAACCACAAATTATTTCCAGAAAGTGGGAAACAAGAGGAGGGAAACAAGAGGAAGGAAAGCTTGCACATGGCAAGCTTGACAGAGAAGAAAAATCCTTTGCAGTGAAGTCRTTGGACAAAAAGTAAACTGCCCGCAAGCCCTTTTACCAGAACAGTTTAGATCAAGAGATCCATGAATAGGAGAATTATACATAACATGTAGTATATGAACTGTCTGGGCAATAAAGAGGTTTTGCCTGTGGGACGGTCTCAGAACTTCCATTGAAACCTTTGAGTTCATGAGTCAGTCACAGAGAAGATCGGTGCATGTGGTCCCTGTTCCAGAGCCAGGTTAAAGGAAAGGTGGAACTTTTCACAGAAAATAGTTAAAGCTTTGCTTTATCAGGCTAGCTGTTCGCTAAACTTTGCTTAACTTGTGCAATGATTCCTGGCTCCTCCATGTGGCCTTCACCTTTGAATACTATTGATTAACTAGTACCTAGTTTGGCATATGATCTGAGTTCCTCTTAGATCTTTCTCCTCTTTATCTAATGGAGTTGGTTATTTTAACCCTTTGACTGGGAACTTACTCATTTAGTTGGTGAATGGCACCTCTTTTGTAAAGCTTAATGCTGGGAGGTAAGTGCGAGAGACTGAAGATCCTGGGAGTGAAAAACACTTTTAAATTGCTAAGGCTCTGGACTCTTTGTGTCACAGTAGCATCTAGTAGGCGTACTCCAGCTAGGAGGGGGCCTGCTGTGCAAGGCACAGGACCAGCATGTAGCGAGAGGGCTGCTCCTGCCCTAAAGAACTTGCAGCCTGAATAAAAAACACAAAGAGTGGGAGGAAAACTAGAGGCACAAAGAAAAGAGATGACTTGGCCAAGATTGAGCAGTAAATCAGTGGCAGAGCTTCGAAGAGAACCCAGCTCCCATGAGTCCTAATCTGATGACCTTTCTAGTGGGGCAGGCTGCCTCTGGCTTTTCACTGGTGTGTGCAAACCACTGGCTTTTGATTTGCGAATAGATTAGAGCATACCATATTGTATGCCAAAAACTTCAGCACAAAGTTAGTCACCTAATGGTGTCTTCTAGTGTTCCAGAATGCACAGAGAATTAATCCTAAGTGGAAAATGAAAAATTAATGCAAATTTAAATTTCTGAAAAGCAGGAAATATAAAGGTTCATGCTGCACTCCCAAAATAACCGTAACTCTGCCCTTTTCCAGTATTGCCACTATGTATACCCATACACACTAAACCTTATAGAAGACTGAAGAAATAAAGCACTTGAAAGCTATCATGTAAAGACTAATATCTATCTGAGCATATCCCATCAGGAGAGATGGAACAGACAGCGGTATATTCTCTTAAACTTTCCTCATATCTGATTTCTATAGGTTCATAGTCTGTAAGGCCAGAAAGACCTAGACTATCTGACCTCATCTATATCAACCTTCAAACTTCTATTACAACTGTGTTAAGCCAAATACTTTGAGATTGTCCACAGCATCTTTGACAACAGCACAAGTTTAAATCTTGAGTGCAGTAATTTGAGACAGAGAAGCTATTGTTTGTTTGTTTTACGGGCGTCTTGGCTCTGTTCCTTCCCTCCTCCATCACCACAGAGTTGGCTTGCTAACCTTGGCATACTCAGGAGATAGGATGCATTTTGGGATGCTGAAGCATGCTAGTTTAGGCACACTTAAAATAGTCCATCTATAAACAGAAAGTGATGCTTAGTTTTATCTATAGTAGAGCTGAGACTCCTCTAATATCTGGACAAATTTAATCTAGTGCCCCTTTCACTTAAGTGAAAAAGAGTCTAGTAATGAAGCAAATTGTTCACAATTTAGAGAACATGTTGACTAAACTCCTTGTCTAGTTCTGCAAGAGCTGGTATTCCTCTAAGATTAGGATTGAAAAATTCTCTTTGGATGTAGTTTTCTAGTTCTTGGATATATATAAAGTTTCTATCTTCAGGCCTTGTAATCCCTYCCTCTTCTATCTACAAGGTGGTCATAGCTCAACTTCCCCCACAAGGGGAAATCAGTATATATCTTTACTAATGATGCTTTCGTATGGGAAAATAGGTAGCTGGGGTCTGTAGACCCAGCAATAGGCTGCACAGACATTCCCAGCACACAGCCGCTTGGGGCACTGTGGCTTTCATACTCAGGACTTCCATCATTGCAGTGATGGACTGTGATTCAAGAGTCCCAAATCTGCCTCAGACTTTGCTCAAAGCCCTGAACCTCTGTGTGCATCAGCTCCACGCATGGCTATGCTGCTCCTTTTGTCTGCCTTACTGCTTCAGCTTGTAAGGAGTTTGGGCAGGGTCTGGCTTTCACTTCATATGCCTTGGGTCTTAGACTTCAGATGTGCTCTGGATGCTAGTGTAAGTAAAGCCCTATTCCCTGGTCTTACTGAATCAGAGCTGGGAAGGTGGGAAATCTACTTCTTCCTTCTGCAGCACACCTAACTTTTGTTTCCCAGTAAACAATGAGTTGGTTAGGGAGAACTCAGGCTCTTGTGTTACTTAATAGTCTTTGATGTTAGATCTAGGTGAAACGTTCATGGGAAGCTATTTATTAGATAAAAATACTTGTGGAATAATAATATTAATACATATATAAAATACTTTGTGGAATTTCTAAGTTTACCCACTGTGCAACACTTAATCGAATCATTCCTCCAGACAAGTTTCAGCCCCAGACTAATAGCAACTTGAGTGCAAATATTATTCACTGATTTTGACTGGATGCCGAAAGTCTTGTGTCCTTCTCTTGCCTGGATGAGGGCTGCTGTTTTATCTTTCTTAAAAAGAAGAAATGATGAGTAAGGGAGAAGAAATAATGTACAATAGATGGCAATCGCAAGTTATTCGTGTAATGAACAATGTTTTCACGTCACTGGGACTAAAATCCAGATGCCGAAGGGAAAGTGAATGAAAGGGGACACCCGTACTGCTTACCCATCCGGAACTGGCCCATCTGGTCCTCATCCCTCGAACCTCAGGACTTTTCAGTCATGACATGGTTTTATTGTCTCCGTCCCACAGTGATGCAATATCTCTATCTCATGACGGGAACTGAGGCACAGGCTAGACGAAATGTCTTGCCCAGTGGTTAGCTGAAGTCAGGTTCCAAGTCTTTTATAACATTTTCTTCACTGTCGCTGGGCACGTTTCSCTGGCGATGTTTTTTGGAGTGGAGGGGGTTGCCTAACACTGTCCTGATTCCTCTAAGGGACATGACACCCATTTTTACTTGAAAATCTGTCCATACCCTGTTCTTCATATTCTTCCCCACATACCCACTACTGGCTGTTGTCAGATCCAAAGTACTGCACTACTTGGACATTTGGTCTTATGTAATGTGGCATTTATGTTCTTATGAGGTTTTGGAGCTTTCCTGTTTTTCATTGTGGTCTCCACTGAGCAGGCAACGTGCAAAATGACCCCAGCAAATTTGGCATTTTTGCCAAATGTGTCTCTCAAGCACTTTCTCTTCAATGCAGTCCTGCCTCCAGTGGGATCAGCAATTGACTGAGCTCTCCACCACCACCCAAAAATTCTTTACTAGCTATATGGTGTTGTGAATCATCAGAGAGCCATTAGGATGACTAACATAAATAAAAATTGTGCAAGCCTTTGATTCTGATTATTTTTTAGTAGCCAAAGAGAGTTGTAACTATCACAGAATCTGCTCTTCCTTGTAAAATAGGCCTTAGCATTTTTCCTGCTAAGTGTTGCTTTGATCCTAGCCACTTGTGGTTGTGTTGGAGGAGACGTGTGGATACCTCCTTGGAAAAAGCCAGGAGGTGGGCATATGTTGCTGGTGAAGGAGAGGGCAGTGGAGAGGGAGAGACACATGCGGTGGAGCCAGAGTGGTATAGCAATGGCCTGTCAACTGGGATGCGGTTTTCAGAATGTCTCCCTCTATTTTTGACAGAAGATGTCAGGGCCAATGAATCCTGGAAGCCCTAATGATTCCTCTGTGCAAGTCTGGATACGTTCTGCTTCTGTTTGCCAGCTYTGCTGAAGGATAAATGACTGCCACACCACTGTCCCATCCCTCAACAGCTATTTGGCAACCTCCCCCTTACATCAACACTGCAGCTGGCTTGCACGCTACCTGCCGACCATTTTGCTTTGCTCGACCCTTCTGCCCCAAATGGATCAATTTTTAGAATTTACGATATCCTGTTGAGAACATAACATGGATGCAAAATGCTGGAAAGCTGGTGGAAATTGCTAGAAAGCAGTGTTACTTATTCCCTGGCAAAATGTAGCATGGCCAGCATCAGGGCTAGTACCACGTCTCTTGGCTTCCCCGCTGTCCTCCAAGCACCCGCTGGGCTTGATGCTACCCCAGGGTGGACCAGTCGTGCCACTCCTGATGGCCCGCTGTGTGCCATGTCCCCTCGCTGAAGGGCATGTTCTGCAGCAGAACCGGTCAAATTCAGCAAAGACGTGGTAAATCCCCTTGCTGACGCATGCAGTTTTGCTCAGGTTCAGGTCAGACTCTTGCTCTTCCCTCCTCAACCCTGTTGGATCCAGCAGTGTCTCTGGGCTGCCCGACACCCTCAGGTTCGACCGGGCAGGGCAAGGTCAGAAGTTTATTTTAGTGCATCGCTCACCTTGAAAAGTATAGCAGAAGATGAAGTCATTGCTGGAGCTGGTTGGAAATTTTCTTTTACATGTTTTTCTGCCACACCAGGCAAATACATTTAAACTGAAATTGTTTGTGGGAAAGGGGACGGTTCTAACAGATTTTCCAGCTGACGAAAAGGTTATAAGTCTTCTAAAACCATTCTCCCATTTTGTATTTCTTTTTTTAAAAATGATTAGAGGTTTGGGACTTTTTTGCATTGAAATAACATTTCATTTTTAAATTTAACTTAATTTTTACTAAAAAAGAGATTAAATAAAGAGAAAAAGGTCCAAATCAAATATTTGAAAATTATTTTTATCTATACCAATCTTTCTGTTTTGTTTTTGTTTTGTTTTTGCCTRGTGGTCTGTGAACATTTTCAAGATTTCCTTCCAGTTTTCTTTCTGATGTGGAGAGGAATGTTGTTTGAAATTTCAAAAACCTTTATGGGAAAGGGAAAGTGTTTCCTGCCAAGCTCTAGCTATGGCTAGAATATGTCTTAAAACGCTGACAGTCAAAAGCTGTGGTCTGATTTACCAGGGAGGGTTTTCTTCTGTTGTCACACCCCTGCGTAGCCTCTGAGGAGTGAATAACAGGGAGCTAGCTATTCCTGACAGCTTCCACCTGCACTAGCTCTTAAACCGCTCGAAAATAAAGCGTATTGTATTTTGGAGAGGGAGACGTGTGAGGAGGTTAAAGTCAGCCAGGAGGGTTTGTAAACAGAATTATGTGAGATGGGAATCAATGAATAAGAAAAATGACATGTAGGAAAAGATTGGGAAATAAGAGCTGACAAATGAGTCAGTGTAAAGGTCTGCATGGGGCAGTCGCCCGTGGCCAACAGCAAACGCATAGGGAGGCTTCGAGGGCAAGCGTCGGGCCAGCACAGACTCCAGCCGCTCGAGATTTGTAGCTCGGGGACTTTTTGAGCCTGGAGTTGCACCTTTTTGTTTAAAGACGCAGCTAGACAGTGTCAAAATGTAGTGTAAGTTTAGATTAAAATCTCATACTTGTAATTTCCTCAAATTCAACTGAAACTGCTCATTGGAGCTAAAGGGAAAGTTCCTTTGTCACCTTGTTTGCTAAAGGATTGTCTCCTTCTTTTCCCCCTATTTCAGATTACCCCAGGCTTGTGTTTCAGGCCAAACCCCCTAGCCCTGTATTCACTTTTGACCAAAAAATGAGTTTTCAAGTAACATTCACCCTATCTTCTACTGAAGCTTCAATATAGAAGTCACCCCAAATTGCAGCTTTTAACCATTTATTTAACCCCACTTTGAACTGTAGCACTATCTGCTCCTAGCAGAATTGATTAGACAAAATGCRGTGTCTTTGTCCCTGAAAATTATCAGCTGCTCTTTCTTCTCCTGTACCTAAATTTCCCGGATGCATCCTGCCCTTTACAACCTGTTACAGCTAAGTGGCCAGCACATACTCAGCGGAGAGGATGAGAGGGGAGGATTTAAGTACTGATAGTTTCTGAATGACCCCAGAGGAGCGTAGAAATCATGTTGTTAACAGCCGTACTCTGTGTGGCAGTGCTTCAAAGCCCTGTAATTAGATGTGAATATTACAGTCAGCTTTAATACAATATAGAAATTAGAAATTGCTGTCTGTTGGGGAAGTAGAGCATCCTTTTACTGGGGGGGATGGGGACAGGTTGGTGGTAGGCTCATTTCAGGTTTTTATATTCCAGGCAGTTTGCCCATTTGAAAGGAAGCTATTTGCTGATCTCTAACTGCAAGGGTTAATAAATCTCTGTTCGGACTGGTTTAAATTCTGGCCAGGTAAATTTGAGGCAGATGATAACTGCTTCTTAATCAGAGGCACTCTCTGAACCAGCCGGTGGAAATTACCTAAGTCTGGTCTGGAATAAGAAGCCAGGGGTATGCAGACCTTTGACCTTCCTTCAGACCTCCAGTGTTTGGGAAGATTGGATTTTTTTATGCGGCATTGCGGTCTTTTAGTTAGAGGAACTCAGTGTTTTCCCACCCCTTCATCTTGTGTTGGGCGTCAGGGCTACCTTCAGCGTGGGGGAAGCGTCCGACTGGCAAACATACTGGTTTCATTACCCCGTCTCCCCCCCTCGTCTCCTGAAGGACATCTTCATTAGGAGCCTCCGTGTGTGGAAATCAGCTTATGCTCGAGACAATATGCGCAAACCCCCTTGAAGGGTTTTATGAGAGGTCACACACTCGAGGCTGCCTGTCAATGGGCACCCAGGGGGAGCCAGCCCACCCGCTTCCCTCCCCAGGCCTGCCCTTTGATTCCTCCCCCCGAGTGGCAAATGCCTCTGCTTCAATAGATGCAATTTCCAATTGTCTCCCCGCGCTTTGGAAGCTTCTCTATCACACCCTGAACAAATATGCTTTTTTTTTTATTTGTTCTTTTGCACTCACTGCTGAATAATCGCTTCTTTCCTCACTGCCATGGTTCTGCTCTAATCAAGGACAGACTCTTGTGAAAATAGRTTGGGCTTTTTTTTTTTTCCTCCCTCTGTGTATGTGTGTTTTCTTAATAACTTCCTAGAACTGGTAGATTTGGCTGGCCCTGAGGTCTCTCCTGCTGCAGTAGGGTTAAAGGGAGAGCTGGGTGGCCTATTTGCTCTCAACTTTAACCATTTCATCATTTGCAGGGAAAATGCTTTCCCCTGCTCCCCTTTGTGAGAAAGGCTCTCTTTTGGTGCATGAGATGTAGTAAGTCCAGTAGAAACCCTGTCGGCAGCAGAGGGAGGCCTCCATTGGGCTCAGGTCATGCTTCCCACCAGCCCCATCAGGCAGCCCTGAACCTACAGGAGTTGATCCTCAAAGACACCAGTGGCATCTTGTTGGGTGCTGAGCGCTCAGCTCTTGCTGACGATCCTGCGAATGGAGGCCTCTGACATTTCATGTGGGCTCTCAATCCTTTTCCAGGGTCGTACTAGGACCCTAACGCATCTCTTCCAGTCTGAAACTCTGGTGATGAATTTCATTGTTAAGTACATCAACTTGCTTGGGCTTCTCATGCTCCCTCCCCTTCCAGTGGGTGTGGAAAGGACCATTTCTCACCTTCTCACAAGGTCTCTGGGCGTTTGACAGAGCCAGAAGCGGCCATACTTTTCGCAAAAGGTTAAATCCTGCAAAACCTGAGGAGGGCACTAGAGAAGTGCTGAAATGTTGTGACAGGGCTGGAGAGTGATTGCATGTGGCTGCCATCTGCAGAGCCCCCAGTTCCTGGTGCTGGGTTTTTCCTGTAAGGGTGACATGAAGCAAAAAAAGAGTTCTCAGCCTTTTTTTGTCCTGTGGATCAGCTAAGGTCTTATCAACACTTCCCTTCCCATTCGAGTTGTGATTACTGAACCTTCCCATGTACGCGCTGGGTGTATGTGTGTATAAAAATATATGGCTGTATAATTAGAACCAGCCAAGAATATTTGGCTGAAATGGTAGTGGAGGGGGGATTTAGGGGGTGTCCAAATATACTGATTCATCGGAGCCAGAACTCTTCATGGGAAGTGTCAGATTTGATGAATTTCCCATTTTCAAAAAAAAATAAAAAGAAAGAAAGAAAAGGTTTTGACATATTTTAAACATTCCAGTGCAGCATTGTTAAACCATCACCTCCCAGCCTCTTTTTTCTGCTCACAGAGGTTTTTGAGATCATTTTGAATCAGGCAGAACAGGGATTTGAAGTGTGGCCAATGTCCTAAACCGGCTAAACAGCATCAGCCACTCTCAGTCTCCTTTTCCCCAAGAAAAGCTTCCTGATAAAACTGGTCAAAGCTGAAATACTCCACAGGGATGCATCAACTTTAGCCAAACAGTGCATTTGACTATAAGAAGCAGTAGCCACCCTGATGAAAATGCTTCTGTCACCCAGTACTTTAATGAATTCCCATCCCCAAGATACACCTAAGATCCTGCATTATATCAACTCTTTGGTCGAGTCTCTTAACTGAACTGATCTTTTCCTGCTCTCCACATTTTCCACATCTTTTTATCTTCCCAGATAGGCTCCCTTCATGTTCTGCTTTCAAAACCTCAGCTGACAGGACCTATGCTGCTGCTGGGCTCCCCGCACACGCAGGATGGTGTGCGCCATGCCACGGGAACAGTGATATCAAGGGGTGGCTGGACTTGCGATGGGCAAGAGAAGCAGTTGTTGGGATACGTGGGAAATCCATACAGGTCAGAGAGGCTTTGGAGAATTAGGACCCACCTGCTTGTAGCATCTAAGCCATTAATTAGGGCTGCCTCCATCAGGAGGGCTGGCTGGGGAGCCATGTGGCTCATGCTTTTGCCCAAACTATTATTCGTGCTTGTCTAGGTAGAAAGCCCTTACGCCTGAGCCCAGATCCTCAAAGGTTTCACTTGACTGGGGAATCAAATGCCTAAATACCTTTGAGGATCTCAGCCTTAGTCACTGTATCCACAGCCAGCTTTAAATCCACCCTGGAGAACTTATAAATGCTTCTTTATAAGATTTTGAGTTGGACTCTGAACCTGATGGGCTTCGTCCTGGAGGCAGTACGTGCATGAAGCTCCCTCCTCGCGCTCCCTCCTCCCCGTGGAAGCGCACGCGGGGCGAGAGTGCCGCAGGCGGCAGCCCCGGCACCATGGGCGTGGGGCCAGCCGTGGCAAGGGGCACCCATCAGCACTGATAGACAAGGACCTGTAACTTGAGTTAGCGGGGCAGGTAGCGGCCGCTGCACAGGAGAACAGGGTGATGCTCCGCTGTGCAAGACAGACTCTCGCTCTTCCTGAGCCCTTTAGCAAAACATTCATGTGAACTGCAGTTTCGGAGCTGTTTTAGTAGGTCACTGTGAGTTGGGCAAACTGGAAGTTGACAGTATAAGGTATAACTTATCCAAAAGATAATCTAAATATATATATATATAAATATATTTAAATTATATATTCATATATATTTGTACGTATTTAAATATATATATTATTCTCATCCCAGTGTTCTTACACCTTGCACTAGTTCAAAGTTGGGGTGAGAGTTGGGGAGAAAGGATCCATTCCTGGTTTCAGTCCCTGCTGTGAGACCTGGGTGACAGAGACCTGCCACTCCCCTTTTAGCTGCACCAGCACCTGCTTTTGGGAGCAGAAGAAGGGATATGAAACATCACTGTTCAAACTCTTGGGATTTAGGAAAAATCTTTCCCCCAGGGGTAGGTTATACAAGAGCTGCCATCTGCAAGATTTCCTGCTCTTTCCTAGCCACTGTCAGACACAAGATACTGCATTAAACAGAACTTCAGATTTGGTCTAGTTTGAATATTTATATTATTGTCCCTCTTTTTTCCTTGTCTCATCCATACCCCCCCCCCCAAAGTGTATTTCCCTTCCCCTGTTCCTTTACATTACATTACAAATGAGAATCATTTTAGATACATTAAGYAGGTTATAAATAACAGCAAAAAGGAATACAAGCAAAACATGATAAATGCACTGTTAAAGGGAACTTATACTGTAAGATATTCAAATGTTAACAGAGTACTTTTAAGTGCTGATAACATTTCCCCAAACTTTGGGGGTGTTTGGAATCAATATTTGGATTTTTCTTGTTTTATGTAGTGACAAACTCAAGTCTAAACCCAGGCAGAGGTCAAAGGATTTGATCTGGGACTATCCAAACTTAAAAGCAAATCAAAGCACTATGGTGCTGGGAAGCCTTCCCATGAGAGTGACTGACTGAAACCCAAGAAATTGTTTGTGTGAACCCCAGCAGAGCAGAACTTACCCCACTGCCTTACAAACATCTGTGACACTTCCAAGGGAGCCCGACCATATAACTTCTTGTGACACAGCCGCCAGGGTAGGCTCCGCGTAGATACCAGCTCTGCAATGCCAGCTAATTGTGGTTCCATACAGCCTCCACAAAACAATATCAGTCCTTGACCTACTTTTGTGTCCAACTCTCTTTAAACAAAACTTTTTCTATTCTTATTTTTCTTGCTCCTTGCTCTGTTTTTCTGCTTGCTTTCCATGCCATGTCTCTGTACGTACATTTAGGGCCTATACTCTTTTTATGGACGTTTTCTTGTAAATATGTTTTTTGGCTGCAACCCACCTATTAAACATCCAAAGTACGTTTGATTGGCAAGTCTCTCCAACAGGAAAATCGACTGCACGGTACTCTTCTGTTTTTGCTTTTTTTCTCCAGAGATCCTCTTGGAGTCTCTTGTACTCTGAGACAATGCTCAGGCCTGGCCAGTCCCCACAGTCGTTTAGAAGAGCTTTAAGGATGCCCCACGGTCATTTATGTCCTGGGAAGCCCTGGGGAGTAGCGCACCATTGAATTGCATTGTGCCTTAKGGTGGGACCGTGCATGAGAGCTCTCATGCAAGTTCTGCAGGAGAAGTGGCCAGGGCAGGAGGCACACAGCTTTGCTAGCTGCACACACACAGCTGGGCCAGGAATGCTTGCCCTGACCCTGCCAGTCCTCACTCCAGCTCTGGAGTAGACACAGGTGCAGGAGAGCATCCTCTGAGCCAACGGATGCACCAGCTCCCAGCAGCTCAGCCATCCGCATGAGCAGCACATTSTTGTGCTGCTGCCCCTTATTTATTCACCTGCCTTTTATTCTCCTCAGCCTCTCCCAGCCCAGTTTTCCTCTGATAAGACTTCCCTGTGGCTGCCTCTGCAACTCCTGCATGTGTTGTTCCCGCTGCTGAGCTCTAGACAGTCACTTCACCGTGTAGGGGTGGGCTAGGGGGCCGAGTTTGCCCGAAGGGCATTGCTTTGTACCTACCAGATGTGCTGAATTTGTCATTCTGGCTCCCTCAGAACAGCCCCCTGCTTCCTCTTGACCTTGCTGTAATTTAGATTCTCAGCCTTTTGCCAGTCCCTGTAGCTGATTTATTCTCCTGATGTTTAATGTTGGATTTGCCTCTTTGGAGGAAGGTTATAGCCACCTTGGAAATATTTACAGAGCAGAACTTCTCTTTTTTTTCCTCACTCCTTGAGAGCAAAATAGTGTTATGGTATGTGGCTAGCCTGCAGTACCCCAGCTAGCAAATTCTCTACTGGTCAGGTCTCTGTGTGAGCATTTGCGTTCTGTCATTAAGCCTTTAAAGATCTTGCCAGCCATTGGTTTGGCATCAAGTCGTTCTCAGCAGGACTGGTTGCCTGTATCCTGTCTTTAGCTAATGCTCTGTCAACCACAGGGAGAATTTCAGCCAACAAGATCTCTATCAGCCTTTCAAGGACCAGCAGTTCTGCCATGTGGGCTGGAGTCTTGCACTCTGGCTTGATCTATTTATTAAAGAGCTTTGCCAATCAGTAGACCTTGTCAAAAAAAATGTTTCCCCTTCTCCTCTCCCTCCTCCCTGGAAAATGTTGATGTGAATGACAAAATGTTTTCGTTGACTTTTTCCATGGAAATTTACAGGTTCCATTGGAAAATGAAAGGTGTATTTTCAGTTGTTGAAGATCTTTCACTTTATGGCTTTTCAGATAGCCAATAAAAGAAAAATAATTGAACAATTTCAAGGAAAGGCAATCATCTCTGTAAATATCTGCATTTCACTGAACGTTGAGTTTTCCAGCAAAACCGCTCTCTGCTTACATTCACTGGGTACTGAATGGTTTTCTTATCGCTAAGGTGCTGAAAAGCGTGCTGTGACATAACACTGCAATCTCCTTGTTTCCTGGGCAGTATTCATTATTTCTTGCCACCTTCTCAGGACTCAGTGTTGTCCAGCTTTGTTGGTTGATTCATCCAAAATTCATTTCTTGTTCTATCAAGTCATCTCAAATTATTACTGCTTCTTCTGTTCTCTCATCTTTGCCTTCCTTTTTCCACCTCTTTGCAGCTTACATATAGGAAAACTGCTTCTTTTTTTGATAGAGTCTTCTGGCTGTCTGATCATCCTGATGACCTTCAAGGATTATTTCAGAAGGTGTGTTATTTATTTGGAAGATGGGTGGAATTGCATGACTTAAATTCTTCTCAGCAGAGATCTTAATCTAGTTGTCATTTCCTTCTTCCAGTGTGGACTCTGCTGTGGTCATGTAAGAGTGTCTACTCTTTTGTGTGATTGCCCAGACTTTCCCTATGTATGGAACCAAATAACATGCTCACCTTGTAAGCTGCAACCCCTTTTCTACAACATACTGTGGTGGGAATTGTTGGAGCATTTCTGAAGAGGGAAATATCTAAGARACTCTAGTTTGAAAGCCCGTCTAAGAGAGGTCAGAGAGGGATGGGTTTTGTGAGAGGGAGAAGTCACAGAGCCAATGCCTGAATGGAGGGAAAGGGAGCCTTCCTAGCTGCTTAGGACCTTGTCTCTGTTGTGCTCTATGCACAGACAGAGCCAAGAACCAGTCCTTGCCTGAAGAGGCAGCACAGACAGAAATACTGTCCTACCCATTTCACAGGTGAGAAACGGATGCATTTCACTTGCTCTTGAGATATGTGGAAATCTATGACAAAGTCAAGAAGTTAACCCAGGTTTCTAATCTTGCATTTTAACCACAGGATCATCCCTTCGTGCTCATCCAAACACATCTTGTCCTCCCCCCCCACCAAATCCTTGCCCTCTGTTACCCTTCCGGTCGTAAATATACACAGGAGCATGTCTTTGTTTTTATCCAGGCCATGGGCTTCCTTATTTATAGACCAGAAAGTGGGGCATTGCATTGCATCCAGCTCATTAGGCACTGCTCTGCTGTACAAGCGTGTGGGAAGGTGGAGAGAGGGTTGATCAGATAAAGCCTGGAAATACTCCATTAGTGGGACGTGCTCATGAAGCCATTGGGATCACAGGAATTAAGCTTTAAAATATTCTGAGCAAATATTGTCCTAGCCCATTTCTGAGAATTGCCTTTGTGTGTGTGTGTGTATACGTGTGTGTGTATACGTGTGTGTTTTAGCCAGATGCTCTGGCTCAACCTCCTTGAGCTTGGCAAAGAGCTCTTTTCAGAAACTTGGATCTGTGGCATCAGCACCTAGTAGCTTCCTCTGGACTGGTCTCCAGCTTGGTTGGCAGATGTCAGCCAGTCATTTAATAATGCAGACTCTTTGGGAAGAGCTGCTATGGTAGGAGAAAGCTTTGGAAACCAAAGAGCCCTGCCCATACCTGTTGGCTTGAGATTCACATCTCTCCTTCTTCTGGACTGTTTTGTCTGCCCTCCTCCTGAGGTGCAAAGCTTCAAGGAACAAAATACCTCTTTCCTGCTGCTCCCTGGCTATATTTGCTGTGTGGCCTGTTCATCCCGTGCCTCCCTGTTGTCCCTAGAGGGCCTTCCATCAACTTTCTCCTGGCCTTCAGCTTTGTGGCTGTGCCTCTGAAGTGGCTTGACTCCAAAAGACTGATCATTACAAAGCCAGCAGGGAAGGAAGAGGGGGTAGGTAGCTCTCCTGCTCCTTGCCTCCTTTGTTTTAGCCCCATTAGAGCTGCTATTGGAAGGTGAACTGGGGGGATATCGAATAGACTGAAGCAGTAAGAGAAGGGGAACTGAGGGAAGTGACAGAGGCACAAGGGAAGACAGCCTAGCCTGTGTCAGCATCCAGAAGCCTTGTTCCCCATCCTGGCACTGGCCACAGAGACACCTGGTCACCATGTCTCTTTGCACTTGACCGCAGGGGGTGCGAGTCTTTCAGCTTTAAGGGGAGGAAACATTTATGTGCGTAACTCTGAAGATCTCTGAATCAGTCCATGCTCTTGTCCCTCCAAAAAGTACAAGGCATTGCTGTCATCAGCACTTTCTGGACTGTGTGGGTATTTGCAGGTAGCTCAGCAGCAGGCAATCATAGGGTTGTGGGTTTCTGAGACGTTGACAGGGTCTACTTTTGAATACCCCTGAAATTCAGGTGTGAAGTAATGGGGAGAGCACACCAGTTCACCTGCACCTCTCCAGGGTTCAGAAGAGCTCGGTGTGCTGCCATTCAGGCCTCCTTTTCTCTTTGGTGCCTGGTAACCTCAGGTTTTGTTGCATGGCAGCACACGTAGAGAGCTGACAGAGAGCTGCAGACTGGTTGACTGCAGAGGGCACTGCTGCGGGCCTCCCCAGCCAGCAGAGAGAAAGGCTCTGATGGGGAAAGAGCTATGGAGCCACGGGACCATAAACCAGATACTGACAACCAAACATGCCAGCAGTAGAGCTGACCAACATGTCTTCAAGTACTAATGTCCTCTTACAGTTGCACATATCCATTTTCCCTATAACCGACATTAGGAATGGGATGCATGCGTTGTTTTTGGTTAGCATAAATCTTTGAGTGGTGCTTCCCTCCAACACCTCCATTGTCATGTGTAATAAAGTGCAAGAGAGATGACCTGAAGCATTTTTAGGGTGAAAGGTCCTGTTTTCGTTCATCCTGAAATAATTTTTTAAAATGTGTAGTATTAGATAATATAAGAAGTAAAGAAGTTCAACTGACCTTGACCAGATTAGAAGAGAAGGGTTTTTTTTGACAGAGAATTTATCCATGTTCAGGTTTTGTCCTAACTGAAGAGAAAATCCTTCTGATTTTGAGCGAGTCCAAATTTTGGACCCTGACTTTTTTTGGTGAAACCAAGTTTATGTCCACTGTGGAATTTAGTGGAAAGATTTTGCTTTAGGATCGAACTCTATTAGTGCACTGTAACCATTGTCATTCAGTTTGGGTCCTCTTACAAAAGGCTCAGTCACCCATGTGGAAAACAGGAGAAGTGCCATGTAGCTAACATGCCCGATCACATAACACACAGAATGAGTAAAACGTTATTAATTAGGAAGAAGAATGATCATGTGGGTAGGGCACTGGTCTGGGATGTGAGATCTGGGTTTTCTTCTCTGTTCTCTGCAAACTTTCTCTGTAGCCACAGACAGATCACCTAAGTTCATTCTCATTAGTCAATCCCACTGCTGTTACTGTCATGGCAATGGATGTCAAGATGCCGTCACTACTGTTTAGATGCAGCAGGTCTAGGCAGAGCCCCAGTCTGGTGACGAAGGTGACTTGATACCAGGTATCAGTTCCTCAAAAGTAGGAAAATGTGCATCTCTCTTCTTTTAGACTTTCTATTGTATTATCCTTGCCTTAGGAGGAGCCAGAAGCAGCACAATGTTTGGGAATTTGCAGGAGGCTCACAAGCCAAGGTGCTGGTGAGACACAAGACTTGATGGACTTGGGAGTTAACAGGRGTAAGTTCAGCAAGGGTTAGGTAAGGCCAGAGAGTTTTATTTTTGAAACGGGGCAGAGAGAGAAGGAAGAAGGGAAGGAGGGAACAGCTGTAAGGACATTTTTGTTGCTGACTGGTCCAAAGGAATGTGTATAAACAGCTTTAGATGTATTTTCCTGAGCATGCTAAGTATATTTACTGCCTGCTCTAATGGGTCCTGCCTCAAGTTAGCCAGGACTAAGAGTTCCCATGGGAAGTACGCTTCACTGACTCAAATGGTCTGAAGATTGGTGTTCGCAAAAAGCCTGTGTTAATGATTGTCCCTGCATTGTCCTTTCTCACAGCCTCTTGCAGGAGTGTGCAGAGAGCGCATGGATTTGGCCACGTCAGAAAGGGTCCACCGCTGGGTTTACTTTTTCTCAGGGCAGCAGCAGGGCCTGCCTGGCACTGGCGCTTGCTCCAGCAGCGTGACTGTAAATGGCTGCCTTTCCTTCCAGGGATGGTTGATTTGTGTGGCGGAGGCACAGGATGTTTGAATTCATTCCCTGCCTCGGCCGCAAGCTACTCGCTCAACCTGAGAAAGTCACAGGCAACGGATTGCCTGTATTCACTGCCCTGAATGGGGGCTATATTCTCCCAATTTTTCAATCCCCGTTCAGGCACCAACAGTTAAAGGTATTTTTGCACGTGCAAACACAGGCACGCACACAAAGTGTTTGCTCCCCGCGTAACCCAGCTGGCTACTTTTTCTCAGGAGTTCAGTGCAAGCAGTAATCAAAAGGAAAAAAAAGCGTAAAAAGCATAAAATAGTTTCTCATTGCAAAATGTCATTTTGATGGAACTGACATTTTTGGCAAAGCCAATATAAATTTCAATGTTTTGTTTTGTTTGTTTAAAAAAACACAGAAAATGTCCAAATACGTAATATTGACATTTTCAGAACCAAATGTTTTGATACTTCATCCTAGAGTATTTCTTTAATTTTGAATTAACTTTTTCATACAAATATTAAAAAGAGAGCAAATGAAAAAGAAGTTTTAAATTCTTTTAAAGGATTTGGGGGGTTCTGAAATTTTAGCTTTTTGCTCTGACTTGAGAGGTTTACCCCATTCATAAAATAAAGAGAAAATGAAATGTCCTCCTTTGGAATATAAATGTTACCCTATTGGCAAAACCAGTTAGTTCTGAAAATGTTGCCGAATAGTCCTGTCCACGGTTAGGTACCCTTCAGGCTGTCTGCAGGCTCCTGCCAGCTGAGCCACACGTGTGCCTGTAAAATGCATCCTTGACAGGGTACTGACACTGTTGGCTTCCCTGCGCAGGGAGCGTCAAGGCGTAGGCAGATGGCAACCCGGGTTACCACATCATGGCTGCTAGCAAGATGAAGTGAAAATTTAATCAAACGTTGTTGGACTTCTAAGAGCCGTCCTCCCCAAAATAGCTCAAAGGCAAGAAGAATTGRGGGAGGGAGGAAGGGAGGGATTTGGGGATTCGAGGTTGGTGTTACTGTGGAAATACAGCAGTCCAGGGATGAGGCCCAGAGTCTGGGTGTCTGAGCTGCTGCTTCTGACTTTGTCAGTGGGGATTTGGGGGGAAAATTAGTTCAGTCTCCTCGTTGACCAGTTTCTCCTCTATGCCAAGCACAGTGGATGATACAGCACTTCTCCCATGGACACGAAGTGGTGCATGAGTGCAGCCTGGTGACTGACATTGCTTTGCTTGTTGCCAAACAGCAGGGCCAGCAGAAAGCGTTCATAAGAAGCACTGATACGATATGATTCTCCGTAGTCAATTATATTGCTTTAGAAATGCAGAGAGAACTGGGAGTAAGTGAAAACCTGAGCAGCAGGCTTGTGTTTGGTGACCCTGTGAGGCGAGTCGGGGTTTGGAGACTCCAGCAAGGCTCAATTCGTGAAGGTGCTGAGCCTTCTGGTTTTCCCTTTCTCTCTCTGTCACCACCCCTCATTACCTTTCCTTCAAACCTCTCTTTTCCTTCAGCATTGCCCTCCCGTGCTCCTCCCGCCCACCAACTGCTGTCAGCCTTTGCCGTTTTGATCCTGGCCGGCAGGAGCCGGTGGCACAGAGCCCTCCCTGTGTGCCTGGGAGGACATATATTAGACCCGTCATTCAATGGAAGATGTTGRAACAGGGGAATTAGAAAATTTGCCCAAGACAGCTGAAGGGAATCAGTGGCAAAGGAGAGATGAAAACCCTGTAACATCAGCCCCCAAAAGAGACTGAATCGCTACCTGTGATGAAGTTTTACCTTCAGGCCTGAGGGATTCAGTGGGTAGAGAGAGCACTGGAAAGATGCCGTGTCTGAGTGACACGCACATAGGCCTGCACTGCTTTCTAGGAGCTGTTTTTATTTCCTGCGGTAGAAAGCTGATAATCTTAGCACCAAAGGTGCCCTGTTTGGCCCTAAGGACCATACAAGCAGGGTTTGTTGCCCACAGTCCTCAAGAGGTCGGATTTTAAAGCATCATTGCCCAGTCACCTGTCATCCTGATTTACAAAAGCCTTGAGAAAAGTCTGCTTGCTTCCTCCTCCATTTCCTTTGACTTCTTTTTCCTTGGCCCATCCTCCCTGGCACGTTACTCTTACACCCCTCTCACACATTTTCACCATCTCCTTTAGCATTTGCCCCCGATCTGTTACCCTTCTCATCCTGCCTTATTGCAGCCGTGTGCCCCCRCCAGCCCTAACTCCACCCTTTCCCTGAGTGTCCCAGTTAGGAAATGAAGAGGTAACTACGTGCCAGCGAGTACCTTCTTATCTAGTCACAGTATGTTCCCCTAAGGGAATTTTTGGCCTGGGATTGTGTGTGTGTGTTTTTATATGCTTTATTTTTATCACAGAAAGGATAGACAGTACGTTATGTCTTCAGTCCAGGAGGTTACACGTTAGATAAGAGACAGGCAGATATACTACAACTGCTCCAGCCCTTGGAGTTATGTTCCTAAGATAGACAACACTGGGAATGTAGCAGGTAAATTGCTTCCAACCCCCCACATTCAAGCGCTTGATTTGTGTCAACAAATCTAGATCCAGGCAGAGATTTCAATGTTAATGTTCTGGCAACCAGAGAATAAAGTCCATGATGCTCCCTCGGTCTGCACCGCGCTCGTATCTTCGTGTTCCTCCTGACCTCCACTCTCCCCCACACCCCCTTCCTATCTGCTCCTCCTTTTGCTTTGTTCTCACCTCTATCTTTCCATCTTTGATTTGAAAACACACTATGGTTCAGCAATCACGTTGCACTCTTTGCAGTTCAATTCCCTGTTCCCTGGGGCAAGGAGCGATTGGATAACTCTCTACAGTGCCACACATGGTATGGCATTATAAATAAAAACACTGTAGTGGTAATAAGGATAATAGGATCAAGCTGAAGCCAAGAATACAGCTAGATTCTAAAAGGAATGGGTGTGTGCTTAGGAAACAGTGGTGTTAACAACTTCATGTCAGCAAATGCAAACAAAAGTTGGGAAAGGGATTAAAAAAAAACATGTTTTGGCATTAACAAGTAGGATTAGAACCGTTTTACCTGTGCTTCTTCTGGAAGTTTCTTGCACCTTTCTTGAAGTATCTGGGCAGTTAACATTGGAGACAGGATACTAAATTTTAAAGGATTAAGGGTGAGCCACAGTATGCTAATTCCTTTTTTCCTATAACTGACATAACAGTGTGCTCGCCTCTGAGTCATTGAGCTGTGGCAGGCTCCAGCAAGTGGACAGAGTCCAGTTCACCAGCATCTCTGCATCACCTTCTCCCACCAAGCTTGGGGGAGCCTGGCCAGTTAAACGAAGCCRTCTCTAGACTTGCAGGGGAGGTGTTGCAGAGTCACTGACTCATCCCACAAATTTGTGCCCTTCCTCACCCCCGAAAGTCTTACGTCTCACGTCATGAAGATTAACAGCATGTTGCAGCATCACTGTGCTGTGATGGGGATGGTGGTGTGGAGTTTATTTTCTCATGAGAAACAGATAAAGGTGGCACCAGCTACTATCCAACACCAAAGCTAAATTAGTAAATTTATTATTCTTTTAAACCTGACAGATGTTACAGGGATTCTTTCACGTTTTGATCCAAAGCTTAGCAAAGCCCATGACCTCTCTATCAGTCTGACAATGAGCAATTGTGGTTCTACTGCCCTAACATCCATCAAATGCAATGATTAAGTGACTTGACTGGCATGGCAGAGATAAAAGTCATTGTAACTAAACATTGTCACAAGATCGATGTCTCCCACTTAGAAAATATTGTCTTAACTTGGGCTCTAGTTTTTGGGTGTTTCTATGATACTCTTACCATAATGTCTGCATACTTTACAAATATTACCCAAACTTTAATGGTGATACTTCTGTCCCCTCCCTGCAAATTCCACACGAATCTCTCTTAGTGCTAGTCATTAATACTAACATGGGAACCTTTGTTTTCTCTTCCCTATGCTGTAGAGCTTTCGGTGAGGAAACTCATGGGTGCTGGAGCCCCGGTCAGGAATGGCCATGCAGTTCTTAAAGAATTCGCCTTGCATATGTCCATCAGGGGCATTATTTACCTGGCTTTTCCAGGAATCCAGCCCACGAGCAGTCTCGTATCCTGAAACCTCCTGGGATCAAATATCAGTCTTCCCAGCATTTTCATCCCTCTTTGAAGTCGTGTCCACAGTGTAGCTCAGCTCCCTACTCTTTGACAGGGTTGCCTGCCTGCTYTACATTTAAAAGGGCTCCCTAATGTAAAGGATCGTCGGAGGGAGATTACCGTGACCTCAAGTTCCCCAGGAAAAAAATTCATCTTTTGGAAGAGACTAAGTCTAGAAAATCTCAGCCCAAAGGTATTYATTAGAAATTACAGAGTGAATGAACAGAAAGTGTCTGGAGGAAAACCGTCATGGGTTTGACCAAAAGTTGCAGTAGTATTTCATCATTTCAGTGCATCTGTACTGAGCCAAAACAGGAGGCAAGCTGTATCCCCTAAAATCTGCCTCTGTAGCTTCATGGTAGAGGACCTCTACCATATTCTCTCACGTCCTCAGCAGAAAATGCCTTTCCACCAGCAGTTGCACAGTGACTTCCGAGGCTGCAGTCTCCCTTATGGGTCTTTCCTCCTGCCCTGGACTAACCCCTCAAACTCCATCTGCCCTCTCAGCAAATGTCCCTAGCCCTAGTCTGCTGCTTGGAGTTTGTAGACACGCTGTCAAGGAGACAGGAAGGAGAACGATTCCTGCCTGACTGTGCTGCTGAGTTTGGTTCGAACTCCTGAGCAACAGCTGTGCTTCTGCTGAGCCCTTTGAGGACCTCTCATCTCTGCCCTGTGGAGCCATGGGCAGGAGGGACTTCAAGAAATCTTTGCCATCACTGCTTCTACATCGTTTATGGTATAAATGCAAGAGGAGTGAAACTGGTCCTTCCCCCTGTTGTGAAATAGGGAGCCGTGGAGCACCCCAAGCAACTGGCAGGCTCATTTACTTGTCCTTCATCATTCCTCTTGTGCTCTTGCAAGTCTTCTGCCACAGTTGCAAAAATGAAGCCTCTTCTGTGCTGCCTGCTCTCATGTCTACTTTCCATTTCCTTCTCCACAGCCCTTGGTTTATTTGCTCAGCTGCCAAACCAGGCAGGTTCAAAGGTTGCAGCAAGGATGCTCCAGCAAGGGCTCACCAGAGACCCATCCCACTATCTCTTCTCTGAGTAATGGGGCTGGAAGAGGCCTTCGTGTTTTCTTTCACAGAGATACTGTCTCGGGGGTCATGCCGCTGAGCCCAGGCTCTGATTGCCTGGAATTATTCACATGCTGCCTGGAGAAAGCGGGCCTTTCCTTTCAGTACAGAAGGGACCTTAATAGTGGAAATACTTCCTTCTCCTCAAATAAGCTATCTGCAAGAGGTCAGAGATTAAGGGTATGTTTTTAGCAAGGAATTGCCAAAACTGTAACAGTTTGGAACACCAATTGACATGTAAAGCACCAAAGAGCTTGATTAACACATTTAAGAGCCATGTAGCATAGTGGTGGTGTAGAATATCTATTAGGTAAGCCATGTGATAAGAAAAAACCTGAAACAGCTGACAGAGAGAATAAAATCCGAACCAGCCTCCCACCCAAAGGCGATCAACTCTGAACTCTGAGTGTGTCTGAGGTGCTGAGAAGTTGTAGTAGTGAAAATAGAGCTTGTGTGCCCAGTACAAGGAGCAGAAATGCTGGGGCTCTCTGGACTGGCTGGTTCTTGGGAGATTTCTGTGTTAACTATGGAGGTGCCTGTGGTTCAGCTAATTTGCAAGGGGCTTGCAGGAGGTAGATGGTGCTGTCAGCTGGACTCATCTCTCTGATTCTTCCTTTCTGCGAAATCCCCTTTTCTGGCTCGACTTTTCACCTGGCTTCTCCGTGGCTAATCCTCAGCTCAGACGCCTGCGGACTTTCTAGGTATGAATGAAGTGCTCAGCGATGAGTCCCTCAGCGATTAAACGCTGACAAATAGCCTAGAGCCGGGTCAGCACTCTCCCGAGGTGCCCCTTTCGCCACGAGCATGCTGACTTCCCCACACCCCTCCCACGTGTCCTCCCCAGCCCGCTGCGGTGTCAGAGCAGGTTCCCTGCGGCCGGATCCTCCCAGCGCTCCATGGCTCCGCTCGGGCAGCAGGCTTGCCCTTTGCGGAGGCTGGGGAACCCACACTGAGGTTAAGGCATTCCCCCTCCTTCTCTTTAAAGCTCCAGGACTGTCGAAGCTGGCACATTTTTGAGGCTGAGTATCTCATCGTGGTTTTGGGAGCAGGTTGTTCTGCCTGCCTCTAGTTTTTTTTTTTCGTTTCACAGCTGCTCTCTGCAGCCAGGCTTCAGCTGCCCAAGGAAGACTGTCAGCTCTCTGGGCAGGGAGCTGTGTCTCCCCCTGCCCACAACAGGGCTGGGTTTCCGCTCAGACCTCAGATATACAAGTGATAATTAAAAATTGTTCTCTCCAGTTAAGAGAGCTCATGCCAGTAGTAAGCAGCAGTGGGTGGGAACAAGTAGCAGAAAGCTGGATAAAGCGGAAGGTGCAGTTGCATAGCAGGTAATCAAGAAACAGCCGCGTGGTTTAGGGTACGACTTAGTGTATTTGGAGAGGCAGGATAAATGAGCAAGCGGTGAGGTCATTGCTGCTGGGGCTCAGCTGTGCCGGTGTTTGGACTAGCCAGTTCTGTGACTTTGGTATGGGCATGTTTGCAAGTGTATAGCCTCTGCAACAAGGGTGTCGGAGTTCCTCGTGAGCTTTAATGCACTCATTCTCGCACAGCCCTGCAGGGTGTGAGGTGCTCCATTCACATGCTGGGTGCGCGTGCCAGGGACAAGAGGTTAAGCCTTTGCCGCAGGTGCCGGTGAACCCGGGATGTAGCAGGGCTCCCTCAGGTGCAGCTCTATCCTCTGCTGCCTGGGTTGTTCCTCCCCGCGAAGCCCACTGATGCTCCCCTTTGGCAGATTCGGCTGCTTACCCCTTCGGCAGAGCTGCTGCAGCCCGCTGGGTGCTCCCCTCACCGGGGTGTCAGCCAGGGTAGAGGAAGCGCTTTCGTTCCAGCTAAGCTGTGCCAGAAAAATGTTTTCCTTTTGTCCTCATTCTAATTTTAAACCTCAGGGAAAACACAGAACTTCGTGCCCCGAACACACACATACACAAGTCCAAAGTCCAGTGGGCTAAGATAGGTCTGTCATTTCAGGGACTGTACAAACAGCAGCAGCAGGGGAGGGAAGAGAAGCCGGTTGGCTCTGTCTCCCCTCTAGCTGCCCAGCAATTTTGGTGTTCTGCATGTGCCCGACCCTGGCTATTGCCAGCGATGTCCATGGTAGCTGGGGCTGAGCAGCACTTTCTATGTTTTAGCCTGACCTCTCTGTTCACTCCATTTGATTGATTCCCTGCTTTTTGAATCCATTTGCTGTGTTTGCAGTAATGAGAGACAGACCAAAGAACATCACTGTGACCTACAATCTGGCACACTCGACAATTGGTTAAGATTTTATGGACAGAATTCAAGGTTTGGGGAAATTTCAATGGAAAAATGTTGACCAGATTGCAAGTTAGTAATAGTAGTAATGTATTTTGCCTATGTGACCTTTTCAACAAGATGGGCAGTGATATTGCATAATTGATGGCATTCTTTGCACTTTGTCCCAGACCCTTATTTTCAGCATCTCCTACCTCTTATCCCCAAAACACATGGATTGTTCCCTCGTTCACCCGCATATTTAGGTGGAAAAGAATATGGTTAAGTTGGACCTTGAAAATCAGGCCTTTTATGTTTAATATCTTTCCACCGATGAGGCAAGACACTGGCTCTGGTTGAAGGTGGATGCTTCCAAAGGGATTGTCATCTCTTATACCTCCCCAATTTCAGAGCCTTGTGTGTTTGGAGTCTGGATGATGAACAGACACTGTACTTGCAGCAATGCACAAAATATTATATTCAGTGCACAAAAAATTATATTCTGAGAAGTTCCCTGAACATTCCTAAAATAGATTTTCCATCGTTTAGGGTCGCATGCAGAACCCTTGCTGATGAGTTCTGGGAATCTGCTGGTAATGTGCTCATTAGAAGTTTTTTTTTGCAGTGGCCTTCAACGCTCATGAGTTTTGAGCTCTTTCTAAAACTCACACTAAACTTCTGATATCAAACTAACAAGAAGGGGACCCCGCCAGCTTGGTAGATCCCATCAGTCCCCTAAAAGCAATCCTAAATCTAATATCCCTGCTGGCCCCCTTCTCTCGATATGATGTCAAAGCAAAAATCAACCCCCTCCCCCCAAACCTCCTGAAATTTAGAGCTTCTGGGTGGAATAGATGTGAATGTGTTTTTACCTATCTATCCCAGGAATGTGTCCTACTGTCTCTGCTAGTTTGCATGTGTGCAGGCAAAGAGTCCTTGGCAATGACATACACTGAGAAGAAATGTGGCTGTTGGCAGTGTGGGGAATGCTAAGGATGCCATAACAGGAAGTAAGGAGACATAACACATCCAAGTGGGGTAACTGAGGCAGACCGAGCAAGAATGCTATTAAATTACTCCTGTGGGATTTGGCTGAGACACCAGGACTTGTTGAACTAATTCTCTCATCAGAAGGAGGAAACGGTTGGAACTGGTTTTGCTGTTTTTATGTTGTTTATCAGATAGGACCAAATGGCAGCAACAAACATTGTGGTTTGGGGAAAGTGGTATTTCAGCACATTCCCTGGCTTCTTCTCAGTGGCCTGAAGAGGAAGAGAGGGCAAAGGAAGGTTTCTCTGGGTGCACTGGCATTTGTTGTGTCTGAAGGGTAAGAGATGGAGCCACCCAGTGAGATTCCCCGGCAAGTCCGACACTCAGCAACATGGGCCATGTCCAACAATGTCGGCATGTGCATTTTGCTTTGCATATGCTCCCCACTCTGTAACACAAAACCTGTCTGCTTTGGCCAAGAAATGGGCCCAGGTCCTTTGAGGTCCTTCCATGGAGACCCAGGAATGATGATGAGGGGCTGCGAGCGGCTCCTGTAGAGTCAGTCCAAGCTACTGTTGACTGAGATTAGTATGTTGAAGCAAATGTGTGCAGGCAAATTCGGTGTACAAGCTACAGGGCCCTTGTTTGAGCTAATTCTCCAAAGTGGTCAGGAATTTCCCTTTGAAAGAGTTTCATTTTTTTTAAACCTGAAAATGCCAATTACTCCAAAGCAAAACTGTCTGCAAGAAGAGATGAGTTTCAGTGTCAGGGAATGCAAATAGGTTCTTGTCAGTTGTTTCAGCTTTGGGGAATCCTGCGCCAAAGATATTTTAGATTCAGGGATAATTTTACAAATATAGTGAACTTGAACTAAAAAAAGATAAAACAGATTGTGATAGGTAAACACTGAAATGTGACATTTCGTTTCCATTGATCTGCTCTGGACGTATTCACAGTAACTCAGGTTTTGGTAAAGCTTTCAAAGTTCTGACTTTGTACTGATTCGGGAAAGAGAAAAAAAGACTGTTATTCTGAAAATTTTCATAGGATAGGAAAACACAGCTTCTTACTTACTCTGTTGATAATTCACCATACAGTAAGTATGTTGCTTCATAGCAATTTATACACTGAGACGGGGAACCAACATACTGGATCCGAACTGCAGCTCTTCTTGTCTAATATCCAGCTGTTACAGAGGCTGGCAGTGCTGCAAGTCTTACATGGTATCTGAGCAAGAAGTGAGGTTCCTTCCAGTCCTCTATGTAATTCAGAAGTCAGGATGTTTATTTAAAAGTTTCCAGACTATATGGACCATGTTAGAGCTCTGAACTTTGCTGGAATTTCTGAGATGGTTGAATGTGGGCTTCAGTTCACATCTGAGCAAAGGATTCAGGTGGATCCTGCTTCATTCATATTCCTGTGCTTATCCCTCCTCCTTTTAAGTTGTCATCTCCCCAAAAGATGCTGAAGTCAGGATTCAGCTGGTGGCCTTGCTTGTAGAAGAAGAAAACTAGCCTGCAGTTCCCTCTTTTAGCATTGCACGAACTTGGGAGTGCTGACTTTAGTGAAAACTTGTTTTTGCCAGTGCTCAAAGCTGCTTGAATGTTACTCAAGGGCCACAGAGGCAGTAGACCTGAACTTGCTAACGTCATTTCTCTGACCACGATCTCTTAACCCCCCAAATGCCATTTTCCACTGCCGGCCCCAAAAGAGTCCCTCACCTGCTCCCCACCTACCCCCATGCCTTGCTACTGACAAGTGTGAGATATCCT